>NW_010404623.1:20417-31082 GCF_000710305.1 Buceros rhinoceros silvestris | reverse complement strand
CCCTACCAAAGTTTTTTGGGTTTTTTTTGGTTTGTTTTTTTTTCTTTAAAAAGATTTAATGAAGTGCTCACACGGGCAAAGGAGGGCAAACATGCGTTATGGTGCTTTTTTCCTCCAGAGATTTAACTTTCTTTTGCACTACTGTATCACACGTGAACAGAAAATCCAACATCCTGTGGTAAAATGGAATTCTTAAAATTCTGTGGCTTTGATTTACCTGTTATTTGGGGGATCACAAAAGGAGGTCATTTTGATTCCCGATGTTATAACTTCCATGGTGATGTTCCATTGAAAGCTAATGGAAATGATTTCCGTAGTTACATAGAAATTACTCCAGAAACTAATAGGAAAAATAAAATCTTGTTTTGAGCTGTTTTATAGGTATTTTATAATAAACACTGCGTAGGGAGTAGGATACCGCATACGAATGCACACACACGCATCTTGTAATTGAGAATAGGTACATTTTAGGGGAAGATTTAAAAGACATAATGAATGTGGGTTTTCTTGATAAGTTCTGTGGGTTTTGGAGAGATTTCAGTAAAATTGTACTCGACCTTTTCTATGAAAGTGGCAGGATACAGATTTTGATTCTGTACATATGCAAAGCCAGTTGAAATATAAAAGAAAGTAAGACCTTTTCAAATTTAGTTCTCAATTTTGCTGTAAAATACTAGAGTTTGATCATTTTGCAGAGGAAAAAAAATACCTGACAATATACCAGGAGGTAAATATAAGCAGAGCAGTCCTTTGGCAAGAGAGCATCTGTGCTTGGGAGAGGAGCCTTTCTTTTCACTTGGTGCCCAGCCATAACTCTAAGGGTAGCGTCAGGAGCCACCTCTTCCTTAGGCCAAGTGATCTGCAAACAGCACAATTCCTCACTGATTTCGTACTTCAGATGATGAGGGCTTTGGAGGGTCAGAGGAGAGGGGGGAAAAGGGTGAGGAGATTTATGCCTTATGGATAGCACTACGCATTGATTAACGAGAGAAATCTGGAGGAAAATGTTGGTCAGGAAAACAGCAAGAGATGGCAAAGCCCTACCTTGAGAGATGCCAGCAGGGATTTTACTGCGAACCTGGGGTTTTGCAGAGAGGAGTTTGAGGGGTGCTTGTTATGCAGGATTGGACCTACAGATAAAGCCATCAGCTTCATCTGTTGCAAAGTGCTTTATGGGGCAGCTGAGCTACCTGATAGACACAAGCTTGTGTGGGGCTATGAATCCTCCAGGTGACCTCAGAACGTGTTTATGCTGGCTGGCTGTTGTAGGCTGGATGGTTTCTTCAAGAGCTGTAAGTAGGGAGCTCAGGGCTGTTCTCACGTCTCCATTGCAGCTTGGGCAGATAATCTCCACCAAAATTTGCTTCCCTCACCCCCAAAAGCATGCGTGTTCCTCCACTGTATTGGGAGGTGCAGAGACAGGAGCACTGCTCGTCCCAGGCTGTGCATCTCTGCTCTGAAGTGCTGGCTCTTGGTGGCCCCAGAGTTTGGCTACAGGCATGACCTGCTGCATGCACCCACTGCTGGGGGGAGAGAAATGGGGAGGGCTTTTTGAAGTGTAGAAAAGCACGTAAAAAACAACGAAGGAGTTGATAGAAAATGATTTTTAAAATACCTAGAGAACTGTGGATTCGCTCTTCACACCCAAAATATTCTCTGAACTTTTTCACGCAGTTATTTCACCAGCTGGCAACGTGGAAAAGGTGTAACAGCGATGCAGCCAGTCCTAACGTTTGCCATCTACCCCACTCCCTGCTCAAAAACGTATGGTGGGATCGCTACAAATGTCAACTTCTCTCAACAATTCTCTGCACAGCTTTGTCACCTATAACAGCTCTGGGAGTCAAACAGAGCAGTCAGAACCCCAGCCTGCGGGATTGAGAAGGATTAAAAAGGGTGAACCTACAGTACTTTATTGACCCAGGTCCTCACATTAACCTGATCTGATCCTTTAATTACTATGAATAGAACAGGGCTTACAGTCCTCCTTAATAGCACCCCATGCTTTTTACTCTGTAAAGAGCTTCCCCATTCATGTGGCCTCTTCTCAGATTTACAGATTTGTAGCAAGAAGGAATGTATGTGGGTTTTTTTTTTTCCTGGCACTCCAGGGGAGAAAGCTACCTAATGTGCATGTGTGGGATACTGGAAAGCGTAACCGCAGCCCCTCTGCTTCGAAGAAAGTTGTTTGAAAATCAGGCTGCAGTCAAGTGGCTTGTTTGGCAGGAAAAGGCAAAAATGGAAAAGGCAACCAAAACATGAGACCTTCATTTTATGAAGGTAGTAGAAGGAGCTTAACCTAGTTTCTGTGATAATCAGAACCGTAATCAAATGTGATGCTAATTTTCCCTCTTCCCATGCACATTTCCATAGGCTGGCAGAACCAGCACACTGCTGTACTCTAGGCAGGCTGATACATACACATATGATCATATACATGGGTGATATATGATACCATAATTAATAACTGGTATTCTCTCTGAATTCGGGAGAGCAGCTGCAGCCCACTGATAAGGTACTTTATGAGGGTAAAATCAAAGCTGAGCATTAATGATTATAATTTGTTGTGATCGAGAACAGTGAAACAACCATTTTATTTCTTGAACCGAACTGAAATATGAGTGGGCTGTTGAGTGAAAAAAGAAAAGGGGATACAGGTTGTGATTAAGAGCCTAAGACATTGCTCTAAAGTGGTACAAAAAGCAGGAACAGCGTCCCTAATTTTTACGTGAAGATCTTGTGCCGAGTGTCTTGTGCAGATGCACCCCGAGGCCAGGCTGCGGGAGCGATCCGAATCCGGGTTGGAGTTCGAGATGGAAAGAGAAGTGGAGGGTTTGGGGATTTTTAGGGGGGAAGGAAGGGGAAAGAGAGGAGGAGGAAGAATCTGGCTATAAAATTGGTGGAGGTAGTGGGAAGAACCCAGTGAAAATCAGCTGTTTCTCTTTCAGTCCAGTATGATTTGCAGGAGCACACAATCCCTCGACTGTTGTAATTATAAAACGATTACAGTTGCATACTGAATTTGGTTGAGAAAGTGAGTAGATACTTTTACCATTTGGAAGTTTTTCTGCATATTAGGGAGCAGCATCTTTCAGCTTTACTTGAAGGCTAAAACTTGATTAACATGCAGCAGTGAAACTGGTCTAATTTTATTTCACTAAAATTGCTGTAAATAACACTGTTAGTGAAATAAATACTGAAGGAACGTGGTATTTGACAGCGAGGACGTACTTAAAATATTTTATCGTAATTCCTTAGCTTTCACCAGACAGGTATTGTTAGGAGCCAGCCTGATCAGTCTATCAAAGACACGTCGCTGCCTCCTTCTCTCCCACCCTCCGCCCCCTTGAAGATAGAATAACCTTTACTATGTTTTTAAGGAATAAGGATTTAAATTGAAGCAAACCACGAACCTGCCAAAGCATGCTTATTATTGACAGGTTATATGGAAATGATTGCTTAAAATTCCACCCCCCAGACAGACAGACATAATCCCCGCTTTAGTGTTACAGTCTTTCTCTCTGGCTGCTCCGTACAGCTGTAATCTCAAAAGACCGTTTATTAAATGTGAAATATTGTATGTTCCTGTAGCCTCCTTCCTTGATTGTGTTCCTAGGGCCTTGTTGGGCAATTGATTACTCTGTGCACAATCCCGCTGCTTTAGGTATTAATGGCAAAACCCCCATTGTCTTCAGGATTTAGGCCCTTTATGATTTTTTTTTAATGTTCGTTATATTTTGCAGGCAACTGAGTTTAAAATCTGGGAATGGGAAGACTTACCCCTCACATCTTTCTCTGAAATGTTTTACCTTTGGAACGAAAAAGCATTTGGAAGCTGTAGGATGGTTTTGATCTGCGGGATTAAAAGGAATCAGTACTGAAAATGGATTCTCATCATTTTCTTTTTGGATACGCAATGCTTGGGGGGAGGGGGAGGAGAGAAAAAATAACAGCTGATTTAATGTCAGTGGGCTGAATTCCCTCTCCTGGTGGGTCTTTCAAACCTCTGGTTTCTGTTCTTGCCACCGCTCTGTGAATATCCCCCTCCCCTTTTTGTTAAAAGGCATTTCCTATGAAAGCCTACAAAAGCAGCTTTCAGTCTGATTAAGCTTCTCCCACAAAAAAGGTACAAAAATAGGGATGCGTTTGGGTTGGTGTCACCCCTCTCTACGCAGCCGCCTTGCTTTGCGCAGGCTGCTCACCGAGAACACCGTGAGTGAATGCGGAAGGCTCCTGCAGTCATCCGGGGCGGCTCGAGATCCCAGTTAGGAAAATCCAAGGGGCAGCAATGCCCATAACCCCGAACCAAGTTGTCGGGATGGCCCGAGAGGTTTGGCGTAGCTGTTGGCTGCTCGCTGCTGGGGAGCAGTTTCCCAGCCTCACCCAGAGCGAGCTGTTGTTTGATGGAGGTGGGTCAGTGGTGTCTCCCGAGATCCCCATCACTGGTGATGTCTGTCTCTGGGTGCTCCCCCTCCGGGATTCACCCTCCCAGTGGTGGGTCCAATTCCAGGGCTCACTGGTGGTTGATCCTCTGTTAAAGCCAACCGTGCCCCACTTCAGTCTACCTGTGAAATAGGTGTAGAATGATTGTTTCTGACGGGTTTTGTGAGGGAGGGTCAGTGTCTGAAAGACTTTTGTGGTGGTGACTTTGCTCGACATCAGCACCCAGGCCTCTTGCTCACCCATTTGTAGAATGCCTGTAATATTCGTCTCCGGCAGATTAGTATCTGCGTGAGGTCTTTGTGCAGCAATTTAGAGAGGTGCTGCGATAACACGTGTAAGCATTTTAGCAGGGTAGTGCTGAAAAATAAGCTTGAACTGGAACTGCGATTTATTTCTGCCCTCGCAAGAGGTTTGCAAACTCTCTTAATATTTTTTTTTCTCCAGTACACGGCAATGTTGAGATGTAATCTTTATTACTAAATGAATGAATGACCGGTGATGCTTAGGGCACAGACTAAAAACCGTTTCCACGTGAAGCCCAAGCCTTGTTGCTGTTGCAGTTGTCCTGTTGTTTTATTAGCTCTGAACAATGTTGGACTCCTCGAAATCTAATAATCTCTGCAAAGTGTCTTCCCTCGGTAGCCTCTCTGATAATGGAGAGCAGATTCTAAAAATGCAATAAAAGCAGGAAAGACAGTATTACCATAACTGCTTTCAGAAACTGGACAAAAACGAACAGGGAAAAAGAGCCAGACAGCGTAGAGAGGAAAAAGAAGAAAAGACAGTAAACGTTAGTTTTCAATCACTTTGTGGGTGTATTTATGATTTAATCTGCTAACAGCCGTGTTAAGAACAGCACAGGATTTGGCGGGAATTTCTGCTCCAGCTGCACACACCTTTCTCTGAGGAGAAAGAGAGAATTAAACAAAAATGTGATACATTTTACCCAAGTTTTTAGTTGAATTATAAAAAACCAGATTTTCTTTATTCCTAATGGCTATCGGTTTCCATCAAACATATTTGAATGGAAGATGATAAATGTTGCAAGTGCTCTGCAGATCCCTCATGTTAACTGAGCATCTTCTGATCCCTGAAGAGCAGAAATGGCCCTCGAGACAAAAGCATCTTTCCCGTGTGTGTGTGCGCGCGTACACGCACGCGGGCACGGCTGCCTCTACGTGCACACAGATATGCACGAGCACGAGGCAAAGAGCTTCACAGGTTTATAACTGGAGAAACAAACTCCTGGGGTTTCAATTCGATTTTGAAAGGTGGAAAATACAAATCCTGCCCTCGGTGTCAGCATGTTACAGCTCTCTTGCTACGTGAGTGGAAGATGTATTTTTTTAATTATAATCTTTTATACCAGTGACTTTACATGAAGAAACATTCAGGGTTTTTATGCTTCACATTTATTTAAACAATCATTGTCTCTCTCAAAATATTTTCCCTGAGACCTTATGTACAGGTAATAAAAAGCTCATGCTGGAATAGGTTTGTCTGATAATAGCAATACAGGGTTGTCTGATTACGCCAAAATGATATTGGAGGAAGGAGATTTTACTAACTGACTTTGAATGAAATCCATAACATCTATGAGCTTTCTCTCTTCCAAATGGACCAAAGGCTGCATTAGAGAACAGAAACCTCTTTTTAAAGGGTACATATTAGAATATAAAATACATTTAAATTAAAGCCTAGGAAACAAATAACTATTCAGTGTCTTTGCCTGAAAGATTTTAATTTTACTTTTTTTTTCCTCCTGCGTTAGCCTCTTGATGCAGCAGCTACACACAAACACTTCAGGCAATTCTCTCCCCTGTTTTAAGTGGTTTAAGAGGTAACCTCAGCTCACAGGGAGCCAGCTTCAGTGCAGTGCTTAGAAGAACTTTTCTTCTTGTGCCTGTGAGTAGGTCGGTGGTACCTAAGTTCTGCCATCCACACCGGGTTTTCAAACTGTGGCTCTTTGGATGTGTGTTTCACCTGGGGAGAATACTTGTGCCGGAAGGGACTTTGCTTGGCAAGTTTCCGTGCGGGAACAAAGCAGCGAGGGGTGTTAGCTGTGTCCCTCGAAACCCAAGGTTTTTCAGCCCCGTGTTTGCAAAGGCAGCTGCCCACTAGCTCCGGCAGTAACTTTTCTCCCTCTCTGACCATGCACAGGACGACGTGTCAGCAGGAGCTGGTGGTGGGGGGTTTCACGAGTCCTCCGCTTGCCGAACGGTTGCTTTTTGTTGGAGCATTTTGCCTTAGGTTGGACACTCTCTTTTTGTAAGGCGGATGTTAGCAGCGGGAGGCGCACGCTGGGGGATGTCCCCAGCCTCTCTTCCCTTGGCTCTGGCACCTTCCCCTCTCCACCTGCCGGAATGGAATCCAGCTTCCCACTTAGGACCTTTCCAGGACTTCCCTGTGGCCAGTCTGAGGAGGAATCCGGGGTATTCAGGAAGACTTTTCCACTTCACCCCGAGCTATTTGCCATTGTGCACAGCTTATTTTCCAAACAACCTTGCTTGTAGTTCTTATGACAAAGTGAATTTTTTTCCCCCCAAATACTCTTAGCATAGGTGTTACTACATTTTTATTTCAAAATATTTTAGTTTAAAAGATGAGTGTAAGCAGTCTCATTCTCTCTCTATATATAAAAGGGTATTTTGCTTAAAAACACCCCCCTAAAACTTCTGCAGTAGTAATAAGGTTTTAATACAAGCATTTTGGTCAAAGCCTCCAAACTCCTAAGATTCTGCACGTAGTAAACAGGCTTCTCACATAAAATATATATAAAAAAAAAGTCAATAATTTAGAGGAATCTATATTTAGAAACAAAGAAACAAAAGCAAACACCAAACCTTTGGTTTCAGTCTGTGGTGATTAAAAATAAGGTCACTGTGGGTAACATATGTTGATGGAGGTACTGGAAATGGTTATGTTGCTGGGACGGAAAACTGAGAAAAATATTTTAGTTGAAACCTTACAGTTATTTAAGTTGGAAATTACTATTTTGTCATTGGGGGAAAAAAGAGATTGGAAGGAGAAATTTGCAAAACTGACATTTTAAATTTGGGACCTCTGTTCTCGGGAGAGATGCTATTCATTTCACAGGATTTCTGACCTTGCTTAAGTACTGAGTTCTCCACAAATGCAGCAAAATACCAGATTTTGCAGATGACATGCAATAAAATATGAATTCTGAATGCGTGCTGCAAAGGCAATTTATTTTAGAGAATTGGATTATTTTGATAAAAACAAACCATTTTCAGCAGGAAAATAGTTGTTGTTTCTTGCTCAAAAAATGTATTTACTTTAGCAAAACTTATTTTCTGCTACATAATATAATTCCTTCAATTTTGAGTCTTTCTATGTTGCTTTACAAATATTTTGCTCGCTTCTGTTAGATTTAGTACAGCCACGCAGCGTCGCAGCCTTACATGTTGCCCTCGCAGTGGTTTCCAGGGCCTTATTCTATAGCTTCTGAGTATCCTTTCAGCAACGAATGAACCGTCCCACCTGAGCGAGGCATTCTGAAACGGGCCTTGGTAAAAGCCCACCCTGACAAGATGGTGAGAGAATTCATAAACTACTCGATCTGCCCAAATTTGCTCAGATCCCGCTGAGTCCACCCTATAAATGGGCAGAGCGGTGGCCCCGCTTGCTTCGCCAGACAAACCTGTTTTTGGCGCCCGGGAGCTGAGTTTGCTTTACCTGCTGGAGAGCTGCGCTGTTTGAAGACAGGGCTGTGGTCATCGAGGGGTTAAAGCCAGTTTTTAATTTGAGTTATTCCATATGCTAATCTATTTTAAATATCTCTGCATAACTACCAGTGTATTTTTAGCAGCGCGGTTTGTTGTGCCAGTTGCCAGCTATTTCTGATGACACAACAAAACGGGGCAGAATATAGTTGTAAGGTTTATTTTGGCCTCTAACTTTAAAAAGGGCAAAAATCCCCCCCCTTGTCCCAGGATGGTTTTGATTTGAGTGGTCTGTACCTGCCCTCTGCAATCAGCCAATTATTGTAAGCAGTGCGACGGGCCCGGGGTTTTACCGCCGGGACCGTTCCGGGCGTCCCTCAGGTTAGGGATTGTTTTGCGATGATCACCTGTCCTGATTTGAAGATTGCATGACAAGACACTGTTAAAGTAAGGGCAAGGAATTCAATTTCTCGATGTCATTTTGCCTGGCCTGGTTTTGAAAATAGGTCACTGTACGCCCTCTGGATTTGTATATTGTAACAGACCTGCTAGCACTTTTGTGGGGAAGGGTCCAGCCATATTTTCTTTGTAAATCCCTATTTTCAGGGGTTTATAGACTGTAACTGGACCATAGGAAGAAGCTTCTATACACATGTGGCATGTCAGCTCTCTTCTAAGGAACAGTGGTTTTTTTTTTTACCCAGCAAATATCAGCAGATCCATCTTCAACCATTTCTGCAGAAGTGAAAAATGAAAATGTATTTTCAGCTGCAATTTGGTATTGAGGGCAGATTCCTTAAGAAAAGGCTACCGTGCTGTGTTTATCTTTTAATTAAAATGATTGCTGAAAGAGCTGGGTTTCTCATGCAAGTCTTAATAAGGAGCTGAGTAAGTGTAGGTTATACACACTGGTGACTGGACATGCATATTTTAATTATGCACATCTGCAGAAATAAATGCCCTTACGTAAGAGAAAGATTTAACAGTGTCAAAACCTGGGTGTTTGAAAGGGCTGGAAAATCAACCGTATGGATCTGAACGTCAGGTTTGTTTGCATACTCCTTTACACCCCTTTTTCCCGTAACATGGAATTGTCTCTGAGGAAGGCAGCATCACTCTGTGGCCTAATATTTTAAATCGCTCACACATCTGACCCAGCAGAGCTGCACAAAGTGTGTGTTTCATACCCACTAAGTGCTTCCACTTCTGCGTTAAAACGCCCAAAGCGAAGCCCCTCGCTACCACTGGCTGTAGGTTTTGCAGAAGAGCTGCGGAGGTGCATTTCATCACCTGCCGCACGCTGCCTTGCTGCGGTTTTAATACGAGCGGGAGCAGCCAGGCAGCAGCAGAGCAAAACAAAACTTCTTCTAAAACAAAGATAATAAAATCCGTTTGAGTAGCATTAAGGGCTTGTCTGAAGACCGCCGACATCAGGAAATTCAGGGTTAATGCTGCGTTACTTCGCTTTGAAGCCAACCCCGGTGCCCCTGTTTGTTGCCAGGGTCTTTAAACGGAGCGGTCGCAGAGCGACGTGACGGAGGCTGCTGCGGCACCCGGTGGGCTGAGCCCAGCGCGAAACTTTCAGAGGGTTGAATAGAAAATTGTCAAATGTTTTTTGGAGGGGAGGGGCACCAAGGAGAGGAAGAGGAGGAGGAGGAGGGTCCTGGCCAGCATCGCTGGCAGTCGCTGTGCTGTGGGGTTCAGCGCAGCACGAAGGAGAAAGGTGGATAGAACTCCAGACTGCGCAGCGTTTTGGCTAGACAGTAAGATTCCTAGAGGTATTATTTTTACCAAGTCCTCAAAATACCCGCCAGTAAACCAAAATCCCCTGCAAAGCCAACAGTTTGCTACTTAAATGGCTTTAGACTTAATTTTAATGGAAGCGAAACATAGTCGATGGAGGCAAATTAAAACCATATAATTTTGTAATCTTAGTTTAGCTCTAATTGCAGCAATAAAGCAGTGGAAAGAATAATTGTGGAACATATGTTTGTGAGTGACATTATCTAGGTGACTTCCCTTTGCCGGCGAAGCGCTGCTGTCCTATTTGTCTCCCCCTCCCCATGCGTTGGAATGACAAACCTGCGAGCCCAGAGTTAATGCCGATTGCGGCAGCTGCTTACACACCGAGTCACCATGGCAACCGGCGACGTTGCCACGCAACCGTATTCTTTTAGGGACAGGGAAAATGCCCAAAGGCTTACTAAAAATACATGGAAGAGGGGGAGGAAAAAAAAATCTTAAATTTTCTTACTACTTTTAATGGGACCATGCCACCACTTGAAAGCAGAGGTCGCATGAATAAAAACCCCGCCTTGACCTTTCAAAAATTGCTTGCCGTTACTTCAAATCTCGAGCTTTATTGACAAAGATGACTTCTGATCGATCGTAAAATTGGTAGCTCGCACGCGGCAGCCCTGGCAGGCTGCGAGCTGCAGCGCTGGCCCATTGCTATTCCGGCGGGGTTGAAGGTCAGCCGAGAGCCATCAATGCCGTATCGATCAGCGGAGCTGAAAAATGCCCCTGTTTACAGCTCCTC
>NW_010404623.1:16398-20268 GCF_000710305.1 Buceros rhinoceros silvestris | reverse complement strand
GCCTCCAGCCAGCTCCGGCGCGCGCCGCGGAGCAAGCCGTCCTCCCGGCAAAAGTGACATCACTTCGCTCAGCTCAGCTGTTTCTGCAGATTTCTATAAATAGCGAGATAAAAAATTGAAGGCTGCTTTTGGAGAATTTAGCCAGCCAATCTTCTGATCGTCAGCAGACGAGACAGGCGGAGGGTTCTTTTTTTTTTTTTCACCCTACTAATATTGTGCTGCAAATTCTTCCTCCCAGTATTTGGAGCTTGACCCTGAATAACCAGAAATTGTGAATGATGTACATGGCTGCATTCAGGATTGTCCTGGGATGGGCATTTCATTCATCGCTCATCACTTCCAGAGCCATTAAAACGTGATCAGATAGGAGAGAGGGACGGAGGGAGGAGAAGGGGTCGGTGTTGCCGTACGAGCTGCGCAGGCCTGCCGTTCTGCTGATGCGGCATGTTTGCTGAGCTCAGTATCACCCCAACCCGCAGAACCCCGCTGTGCCAGGCTCCCGGGTGCCCCCCTCAACCAAACGCACCATACGCTGGAGCCAGAGCTGCACCGGGGCTGCTCTTGGTTGTAATAGCAGAGACAAAGCGTTTGAAGGAGGCAATTAGAAAACCAAACAAAAACGCTGTTAAAAAGCACACTTCTTATTTTTATTCCAGTTTTGAGGCTTTATTTCTTAACTGCTATAGCTGAGGAAAGAAAAAAATCTCATCTACCTCCTCTGTAAGTAACCTCTTGCTCGATAATGTTTTTTTCTGGAAACAAGAGTGTTAAAATCTGAAACACAAAATATTGAAACAGTGCAGACAAAAACGTATATTCTGCAAGTTGGATGAAGTTTTGGGGAATACGGCAGTTCTTTTGGAAAAAGGAGAGGAAAATACATAAACTTGTAGATGTAAGAAATAACAGCTAGTTTGGGCAGGGAAAAGCATGTCCTCTGCGGGCAGCCATCAGGGAGAGCTGCGGCTGCGTAGGCTGCCTTGATGTCCCTGGGTTGCATCCCCAGCGGGGGGTGAGCGGGGTTGGGACGAGGGGGGTCTCCCCCAGCCCATGAGCCCCTCTCAGCTCTTCAGCACTCCTGAGCGCAGGTCCGCACTCAGCACCGCACAGGATCAAGCTGCAACTGTCCCCACCCTTGTTGGTGTGAACCGGGAGCTGAAACTGCCTGGCAACAGACAGGAGGAAAGTGCTTGTTTTTCAGCAAAGCTAATGGCACTAGAAATAGCAAGCAGACGGTTCCTTGAAGGTGGGGTTTTCTCTGCCGACTGCAGCGCTGATTATGGCCAAGTTGAACGCGATGGCCTGCGCAGGGCGAGGGCTGAGGGGAGGGGACTGCGATAACTCGCGCTGCCCTCAAAACCCCCGTCCGTCCCTTCGCAACGGGAGCGTGAATGACCTGCAAAATGTATGTGAAATTATTGATGCATGGGACTTCAAAATGCATCTGTTTGCTATGGGAACGGATCTATAAATGATCCCGAACGTGCATTTTGGAGTCTGTTCTGGGGTGGAGATCAGTAAGGGACGTATTCTTAAAAATCTTCTCTGTGTGCGGGTGCACGTGATCCGGAGCGAAGTTGTTCGTTGAAATATAGGGCTCATATTTAGTGCTTTCGATTGGTCAGTACTGATGCTCTGACTTGGGAGGGGAGAGGAAGAAGGGAAGTGGAAGGATGGGATGAATCCAATCTACCTTCTCTGAAGGGGGGGCAAAGTAGTGTTTGACCCGTTGGTAGAGTGGAACACAAATAAAACGGGCTAGAAGAGACAAAAGAAACAAAACTTCATAACTTACTGAATTTAATTTGTTGCTGAGAAAATTAGTGGTTGAAAGACGGAGTTTAATTTTGCCCAGACACTTGTTAAAAATTTATCTCACTTCCAGAACAACTACTGGAAAACAGGAAAAAAACCCCGAAACCCAACAACTCAAAACCTAACCACAGAGAGAAAACTATTTACTGGGATTGTAAAAATGAATTACTTTACATTTCATTTATAAAAAAATGATTTATTTTTTTCAATGGATCTTGGACCTGTGTAACTCGCTGCATTTTTCAGCAATACATTTATTTTTCAATCACGGCCACCTTTTCCCATCGTCATTAAGCTCCAGAACGCATTTTAGATAGTGCTGTTTTTTAAATGTCTGTCTTCCATTTTGAAATAAGGCACAAAATTTGGTTTCTTGGGGCTGAATCAAGTTAGTGGCCGTCTTCCTAAAAAAAATCCCCTGTTTGGTGAAGGTGGACTAGAGAGGGCTGTAAGTTAGGAAGACATTCCTAAGCCCAGCACCTCCCTGTCTTACTAGTCAATAGGGCTGGTATGTGTTAAATACCGAAAAGCTGGACAACTGTTTTGATTATCTTTGCCCGCTCTCAGGCCAAAGCCCTTCTGGGGACAAGAGTCTTGACTCTGCATTCCGTGACCTTTTCAAAATCTCATACTGAAAATATGAGTGGATTAGCCAAATTTGTGAATCCCAAGCCTGCTCACTAAGTCAACATGAGCTCGCTTGCTCGCTGCAGTGGCAGCGGGAGGAAAACCAAAGGGGGACTGTGCTCCAGCGAAATTCCACTGGACTTCAGGTCAGGATCAGATTAATTCCCCTTGTCTTTATTGTCTTTTCATGTCTTTTTACTGACAGATGTACACGGAACTTTACTTCTTCTGAATCTCTGCCCAAGAAATGAAAGGTGAGGCTCCTCCTTTTATTTCTGATCATGCAAACATCACCTCTGTAGGATCTCCTCTCGGTCCAGTGCTGGGAGGAGGAAAAAGTGATTTATAGTGTGGGTGAACACTATAGTGTTTGCTGCAGTGAGTGTTTGCTGGTATGATCAAACCTGCTATTTGTCTGGGGAAGAGAGGGGGAGTGTCCCAGGGAACGACTTCCCAGCCTACCCTGAACTCCTGCACAAAACACCGCTGGGCTCCGCGTTTTCCCTCTCCCTCGCTGGCAGGGCAGGCAGAGCAGGAGACCTGTGAAGAAACGGTCTGAGAAACTGTGTCCTAAAGCACGACATCTGGGAGGACAGAGGAACTCCCTCTGTGTCTGTAATCTTCTCCTGACTTTATCCTGTGAGGTGTTTGTTTATTTTTATTCAGCGTGGTTTTCTCTTGCCACTCTAGTAACCAGACCTTGAGGATTTCCTCAAAATAGAGGCTGGCTGAAGAGGTGTACCAGTGCGTGCCTAGACACACGTGGGCACGTCAGCAAACATGACGCTTTACAAGGCTGTTTACTCATGGTACTCTATATAGAGCAGCGAAGTTACTACTAATTATCTGGTTAGTATCGTACAACTAAAACCAATAGCCTGTCTAAGGACGAATTTTTTTTTTAATGGGGTGAAGCCTTTCATAAAAATTCCTTCTTTATAATTTCTTATGTTTGTGTCAAAATATCTCAGGGAGCAAAGCCCAGCAGAAAGCCAACTTAAAAAAGAAAAAAATAGAAATCTCTGTAAGTGCTTTCATGACAGTGAACCATTAAATCTCCTGAGTAATGTGGGGAAGAGCTGGATCATGCACAGATTGCTCTTTACCCAGGATGCCCCGTTGCCTGCGAGGTTCTGAATAAAGCGACACACCTGCTAGCTAGCTGATAACACTCCGGGGTCACTTCATTGAGAAACTGTCAGCCAGGAGGTATTTAAATAAAGCCGCAGATGAATTCATGTCCTGCACTACTGAGACTGGAAAAAAAGAAAAAAAGGTGTTAGAGCAGAGGGAGAATGCACAGAAATGCACATTCCTTTGTATCGCCACAAAACTTCTCCGTGTAAATCAACCGACTGGGAAAGAATAGGGGAAGAATGCGTTTCTGCGTGCAGTGGCGGGGGGGGGGGGGGGGGGGGCCGCAGCTTC
>NW_010404623.1:4995-16313 GCF_000710305.1 Buceros rhinoceros silvestris | reverse complement strand
AGCTGCACATCTGGCTCCCGGCCAAGGCAGGCGTGTGCCATGCTTGTTTGCCTACTAGTGCTGCTTAGATTGGCAAATGCCCACGCAGTTTGAAGAGGGCAGGCGCAGGACTGGACGGCTGCCAGTAAGTGTGCGGGACTGATGCCACTGCTGGACGCCATAGCCGGGTAGGAATGAGGAATACAAAGGCATTCAATAATCTGAATGTCCCTTTGCTTCAAGAGAGTGGTGCCAGGCAGCATTTAATGAGAGATTGCTTTGTTACAAAGTCCTTGACATCAAGTGGGCTGGTGAGCTCATTAACCTGACTGCAGCAAATAAAAAAGGCGCACTCAGAAGACTCCCATGATGGCGCACTCAATAGTGTGAGAGTCCTTTTGCTTCCTTTATGGTGATCCATTAGCAAGCAGCAGTGTAAACACCATAAAGCAAGCCAGTTTTCTGATTGTTCAGCTAAAGTCTGTTTTCCCGGGGGGATTATGCCACCAGTTGATGCAGAGACACCCCCGCGCCCTCGTTATCTATTACATAATGACCTTCTACGCAACAAAGTATTTTCCCCATATTTCTTATGAGCGCAACTGCAGCTGAGGAAACCACCGACAGTTCGCACCTCTGGAAGGAGAACGGTAGCAATGCAGGGCACATCAGAAAACGAACCGCAAAGTGATGCCAAGGGGAATGGAAAACGAGATTATGTTTGTGTTTATACAACTTCAGTTAGAACTTAGGGAAACGGTACGTATCTTTCCGGTGTCGCCTTTGTTCCTGTTTGCGCAGGTATCGGTAGGAGAGGCTTTGCTCACCCGACTTGGTTCTCTGCGTTTTCCATGAATGACGTTTGCCCTCAGGAAAGTGCAGTATAAAGTGGCGCATCCAGAACACGTGCCCACCGTGTCTCCGTTTGAAACGCAGCCCTTTGCTGATTTACTAATCAAAGGGAAAAGAGGGAAGAAGCAAATCCCCCAAGTATTTCCATTTTCGAAACAAAGGGGAAAATTCCTTGTTGTAGTTATTCCATTTAATCCACTGGAGCTACACGAGTGAAAACACGTGTGTGGGGTGTTTTTTGGTTTTGTGTTTTTTTTTTTTCCCAATGCCTAAAAAGGTCAAATTAAAATACCTGTGTTTAATCCCCAGGAACTGCAAAGGGCTATTGCTTCCCTGTAATCACCCAGCAAAGAGAGCTAGAAAACCAGCTAAACACGGTCAATGATTTTTTAATTTTTTGGCGAGGAGGTGATCAGCTTGGATCCAGCGCACACTGGTGGTTGTGACTCTTGGTTACCCCGTTGCTCAATCAAGGTCCTATTACTCAAGTATCTATCTGGCACAAAATAAAATTAGAAATCCCTTTAGACACCAGTTAATGCCTTTTTCAGAAGAATTACATGCTAGTTACAGAGTTAAAGTTACTCTGTTCTCAGTAATAAGATTGTTTTTAATTCTTTAACAAATTGCAAAATTCTTTAATGATTTTCAAGGTGCTGCCACCAATCAGATCCCATTATAGGATCAGTTCAAAGTCCCCAAGTGGTAGTTACAGCACCAGTGGTAGTTACAGCACCACTGGTGGTACATGAAATGGTGAAAAAAACCACCAAAAGAAATCCTGAGGCTATTTCTTCCTACCCTTATCTACTGTATGACAAAATAGTCTGAGTTGTGTTTTGCCTGCTGTATTTAGATGGCACTTCATATTTGTAAACAACGGATGTTTTCTGTTTCCATATGTTGGTTCCCACGTTTCAGTCAGCAAAGTGCAGTTTAACTGCTGCAAAAAATCCACTGAGGGTTGCTGCAGAGGTCAGGTGCAGCTTCTTCCACCCCTTCAGAGGCTGTGAAAGGGAAGAAAAGGAAATGATCTTACGTGCGCTTTGGAGATGTTGTGCTTCAGAAGTGGGTGGAGAGGGCATGCTGGACAGAGTCCGGTGAAGGCCACCAAGATGATCAGTGGGCTGGAGCACATCATGCATGAGGAAAAACTGAGAGAACTGTTTGTTCAGTCTTTAGAAGAAAAGGCTTTGGAGGGGTCTCACTGCTGTCTGTAACTGCCTCGTGGGAAGGTGTAGAGAAGATGTAGCCAGCCTTTCTCTGAGCCTGCACAGTGATAGCCCAGGAGGCACCAGACACAGGCTGGAACATGGGGCAGTTCTGTTAGATAGGAGGGTGGGTTTTGCATCTCTTTGACCATGAGGGTGGATATAAAATTTAGCAGGAAGATGGAAATGCTGTCCTTGGAGACATTAAAGACTAGACTGGAAAAGACCATGAGCAACTTGATCTAATTGAACCTTCTTCAAGCATAGGATCCTGTTGGGTGTCCTTCTGAGTTCCTTTTCAGCCTTAATTATTCCTTTGTTCTGTGGCTGGTTGGGGGGGTGTGTGTGCGAGATTGGCCAGGCACAAACCAAGATCCCAGTGAAGGACTGGCTGTTGTGCAGGACTGACCAGGAACGCAGGAAGATGTCACCACAGGGTTGCTCTGCTACACCAGTCCGCAGAACTACAGCTCCGGGAGGATGCTGTGTTGGAGGCATTGCTCAGTGCGGTTCTGTGTCTGGCAGCAAGTCCTTCGCGCTCATAAAAAAGGTCACTGAATGCAGGCAGCAATAACACCTTGTCACTACAGCACCAAACACTTGCATGTGAATTTTTTATTTGAATCATGCGACGCCTGCTCCAAAGGCAGACCTTGAACTGCAAGCTCCTGGTGAGAGGACGTTGCCCGTGATTTAACCTGACAGCGTGCTAAGATGAAAACCGCTAGATCTGCGAGCCCTCATCATCAGGCACCACTCCAAAAAAGAATAAAAGGAGTGGGGACGTAGGAGAGTCAGGGCCACCACAGTAACTTTGGACTGAACACTGGATCTTTTTCCTTTTTATGCGGCACCTTGGGCTGATGTTGAGAACAGTAAGGAAAAGAGCGTGAGGAAGTTGGACCGACTGCTGACAGACCAGGAGCTGATACCAGGGAAGAAAACTAGCTCTCTCAGGAGCAGAGTGATGCTCTGGGAACTGCTGCATGGCACCTGACCTGCAGCAGAGTTTAAAAGCTGGGGGAAGCAAGCCAGATAAGCTTTAGGAAAAGCAAACCAGAATCATGATATTAAATACTGCCAGGCAACCTTTAGCCCAGCAATAGAAAATAGAGAGTTGTAGGCATTATCACTTTGGGCAGGAAGGATAAAGGCAGGTACTAAGGACAGCTGGACTAGACCCAAGACTATATATTTTTCACTCCTTTCTCTTGCTGCTGTTACAGGAATCTCTCTCCTTCAAGCCTGAGCAAGATTATGTTGCAAAGAAACCTCTGAAAAGTGACATGGGTATTTGACTCTGCCAAGATAACCATTGCCATTCACGAGGGGAGAAGTCTGATTCACAGGCGCATTTGGGAAACTGCTTCAGTCCGTCCCGAGAGCAGAAAGGAAAATCCTCACTGCTGCAGCACGTGCTGTGTTTAGCTCCTGTGGCTGACTTTCCTCCTGTCTTCAGGGCACATTCAATTATTTTGACCTTGCTGAGATAGGAGTGGGGACAGCTGCCTGTTTGGTTTAAAGCTGGGTAAAGCGTTTTGAGGGAAAGGATAAACAGGAAAGGTTAAGAGTCATTCTGGCAGAGCGGGGCTTCTTTCTCCAATGTTTGATGGACCAGCTCTAGTCAACAAGCAAAGGACTCTTTAACCCTTCTCACAAAACTTTGGTTCCTTTTCCTCTGCTTTGTTTACCCCGCCAACTAACATCATCCCACAGAAAGCAGTGAGAACATTGCCGTCCGGGAGCGTCCCACAGCATCTCTCGTGCCGGGCCAATGGGCACAGCCGTTTAAGCCTTTCATTCTCCAAAAAATACTTTTAAAGGTGGCCGTGTGACTTGGCAGAGCTTTATGATGAGATGTTCCTGGGATATTAGCACATCTCACAGTTCTGCTGGTGTCCAAAGAATTGCTGGACTTTGTAACCAGTGTCTACAAGGTGATACATAATTCTCTTTGTGAGAAGTGGAACTTTCCTCCATGTAAATCCTGCTGCGATGCCAGGCTGACTGCTGGGCAGAGGCAGGACAGGTTGACGGGAGATTTTCAGCTACCTTAGATTACTGGACCATATAATGTCAGCACTGAGCGGTGCCCAGGACCTGTTCAAAGCTAGGGGGCAAGGTTCAAACAGGGTCAGGGTATAATATCTTCCTGTGCTGCCTAGACACTGTAATACATGTGTCTTCTGCAGCTCAATCCTCAAGACTTAAGGTATCCTTGTGAATTCTGTGCGTGTGCTAGTTCCGCTTGGGGAATTTAATAGCTCTTGCTGGCTGTTTGGTTATAAAACACTGGGGGAAGAGCTGCACTCTGCTGCTCCCCAGTGCTGCCTGTTTCGAGGTTCCTACTTGTAGCAGCAATACGTGCTGGACGGTGTAAGGTGTTAAAAAGATCGTTCTCAAAGGCAGCCTGAGCTCAGACGGTCTCAGCGAGCACAGGCAGCCTCTGCCCACATCGACTGGGTGGTTTCGGATGGAGTGTGCAGATCCAGGAGATGTGCATTTTGTATGTGAACAGACCAACATTATTCTGACAGATATTTCCTCTGGCCCAGAGAGTCAGCCAGCTGTTTCAGAAAAAACCTTGTCCTTGCCACAGTTGTTTTGGTTTGGTTTTTTTTTCCCCTTCCTTTTTCTTTTCTGCTCCTTTTGCAAGTGAAAAAAAAAGTGTCAACCTTGATTTTCCTTCCCTTAAAGTGTTGGAGAAGCTGGTGTGGTAGTTTATTGCGTTAGATTTTTCATTTCTCCATCCCTTCCGGCCCTCCTGATGTTTTAGCTGTTTATCCCCTTTGACCCCAAATATTCATGCTCCCAAAGCTTTCAGACAGAAGGTGAAGACCCCTGCACTCCAAATCTCAGCAAGCTGATCCTGTGGATGCATAGGTGGGTAGGACAGAGTGTGAGGCAGAATAGTGGCTATAGTAATTTTTTTTTTTGAGTACTCAGTGGTATTTTTATAAGTCTATGATTATTTAAGAGATCACATGAGCTGAGAAGTTATTTAATATATACATGACCTGTCTTGATAGTTAATTTCCAGACACACGTTACACAAATTTTAACAGGGTCTTTTTTTCATCTTATATAAGTTTGCTTAAGATAATTACATTTTGGGTAGTGTAGGACAACATTCTGATAGAAAAGTGGTTTTTTCCTCTAACATTTTGCAGCTAGTAAGGTGAGCGTTAGCCATTGTTCTTTGCACAGGATAAATCCCTTCTGCAGCAGTGGCTGGGGGGGAGGCTGGACGCAGATGAACGGCATCTGCTCAGTTCTAAGGAGGCACTGTAGGATACCCTGTTAAAACAGACCACAGAGGTGATGTTTATTTCTTTCTGTAACTATTCTACTCTATCTTTAAAAAGGGAGCAGAGGAGGTAAATCTTAGAGTTTCCAGCTGCAGGATTTTGACCTTCCTAATGCCATTTATGGAAAGAAAAGATAAAAACTGCTTGTGACTTCAGAGAATTTCCTCCCAGGTTTACACCTTCGTTACGAGTCACAAAGGTCACTAATTTCTGGCAGCACAAAGCACCCAGCACGTGTGAGTGTAACCTCAAAATCTGTATTTTTCCATCTTCCGTGCCTGTAGAATAGAAAGAAAAAACAAATCTTCACTGATATGACCTCAATCCTTGTCTTTCTCTAGCCTCAGCTGGCAAAGAGAAGGGCACCTGGTGTGACTGCAGTGTGTCTCGCAGCCTCTGAGGGCCGGGCGGGCACCGACTACAGCGGCACGAGAAGGTGCAGTGTGGGACGCCGAGGCCCGGCTACCGCGGAAAACCAGGGAGGTTCTTCCCGTCTAAAGAAGCTGAGGTGAGCCTGTTTGCCTTATACTAGTTCTGGGAATTTTTTTTTGGTGACTGTTTTAAGACGCACGCAGTGTTCTGCAGTATTTTGAATCCTGCCTGGTGGCACTGCTCAGTGGCTGGAGATGCTGGTTCATCTCACCTGTTTGGCTGTCTGGTCTGGAGCTGGTCCTGCGTGCCTCGAAAACACATCACTGAGAACTGCTGGAAACACCACCTTTCCTCCCCCGAGAGGTTGTTCTTGGCCTATTTTAATTCTTGTTGTCTGCACGATTCTTGTGCTAATGTTAATTTGATTCTGAATTTTGTTTTTTTGTCTCTTGGGCAAACCTTCCCTTCCCTGCATGATGTGTTGTTTGAATTGAGAACTGAATGCAGAGAACAAGGTTTGGTCCTCTGCTGTTAGTGCAGCTGTGAAAAAGGGTAGATTTCCCAAAATACGCAAAATACGTACAAGGTAGTATTAAAAATAGACAGAGCTCTAGGAGCGGTAACTAACTATTATCAAAAGAAGAAAATAGCTGTAAATAAACCCATACAATGCAATTTCTTTGAGCACTCGGCTAAGCGGAGCAGGGAGGCTGGAGAAGCCACCTGTAGCTGTGAGTTCAGGGAAGCATCCGAGTCCTGCAGCCAGGCTGTAGCCCCCTCCTCCCTCACATCCCACCACGCCGTGCCATCACCTCTGCCTGCCCAAGCACAACTCTGACTTTGGTTAGGCGGGAAAATAGGGTTTACTGTCCCCAAACTACTCGGTTTGCCAACTGCCACCTGATTTTGAGGATCCTGGTTGCCCGGGAAACGTAACTGGGGGTTGCTGTGGAAACTCACCTTCATCGACCACCAGGTTTCCCTGTGGCCAGGTGAGGAGATGGGGACTCCCTACTTCCCTCGGACCAGACAAGTGACAGGAGGTGGCTTTGCCACTGGTGATACCAATAAAGGTGCAAACCAGTGTTAATAGCTTTTACTTTCACTTACTTAAGCCTGCTCTGCTGTTGACTTTTGGAGGGAAAAAAAATGTGGATAATTCATTTAGATAAAAGATTACAGGAACAAGTCAGAGCAGGAGGAGGCATTTGTTTATTTATTTGATTCAGAAAAGTTTCTAAGACTTTTTGTGCGCAAATTACTCGGAAAAAATGAATTTGAAAGCCCCACAAAATGTACAATTTCACATTGCATTAATGTAAGCTTTTTGAAGTTAATACAGCCGTTCCTTTGCTATTAATGCTCCCGTGCGCTCAGTTGGCTTCAGCTGTTCATCTCCTAACGAACTTATGCTGGCAGTAAAAGAAATAGCTGCTGCAGCGTGCATTAACCCCTCGTTCCCAAGACTCGTGCCAAGCTGAAATGGCATTGACTATGTTTAACCCTGGTTCCATTCTTTGGGGCAAAATGGGTTGAGAAATAGCTGAAGCAGAATGCCGTGAAATCCTCGACGGCCTCTGCTGGCTTTGGAAATTGAGGGAGAACAGTGCAGCGGCTGATTTTTCTTCCTCTTTTAAGTATCAAATTGAAAAAACCTGCTGTTACAGCGCACATTGACACCAAAGAAATAATAATAATAACACTTTGCACTTGTACGGCAGCTTTTATCCCAAGTTTTCAAAGGATTTTTCGAACGTTAATGGTGCACCACTTTATTCTCCCTATGGCAAGGCGGTCACATGGTGGTGTGGGAGCTCAGGAGACGTTAGACAGTTTGTAGGATGATGGGCAATTAATGCAGATTTTGGGAAGCAATGCAACCTACTGACAACTGTGGCTAAGTCATGTTTAAGATAAAATAGTCTGTCTAAACTATCGCTGCCTGGAAAGGGATGAAACCTGCGCTGTTGTCCGTTGATTCTACTGTAGATGCTACAGCGAAGGAAACCGAGGTTAGGCTGGTTTAGCAGTATCTCTTAATCTATGGGCTTCAGCAGATGCTTTTGTTGTGTTTTTGTTCTTACCCAACACTTAAAAATCCGTGTAAAATTCCGCCGGAGTTCTGGTGTATGTACCTATGTTCACTGAAGGCAGTATTAGAGGAAAAATGCAGAATAACTTGAATTACTGTCCTGGTTTTCTTACACTCTTAGAGCTTCCAAAATATTCTGCGCTTGAGCTTATTCAAAGAGAGAAATTTTAGCAAGTCAGGGAAAATATGTCTCTGTTCCCTCCACCCCTTTTTTTTTAATTGGAAATGTGCTTTTTTCTCACTGTAATAAATCGTCACAAATTTGATATTCAAGTGAGGAAAAGAAAAACGTGTTGAGTTTTGCTACTGGAAAGGTGGCAAATAAGTAGTTCCTGTTTTAAAATGCACCGATTTCTAAGCAGCCAGTGGTCTGGAGGCATCTGCTAAGCGACCTGATGGAGGTAGGGAACTAACTCTGCGTTACCTGAGGCTCACAGGAAACCCTGCCTTATCTGTAACTAATATAAATCAGAGGAGCTCCCATGAAATCTGTGGAGCTACATCAATTTACACAGGCTGGAAATCATGCTCAACTGTTCCCAGACAAACAAAAACACGCCGTTCCCCATTTGCCTCCACAAAGGCAGATGCTCTGCCTCCTTACCTGCTCCATTTGCTTTAATGAGGTGTTCACAGCAAAGCGTAAATGGTACCATTTAGACGTTGACGTTAAGCATGGCGGTGTTTTAAGAGTAGCACTTAAGGAAATTAAATGCGTAATCTGAGCTAATGCGAGTGGCATACGACTGTGGTTAAATAAAGTTAAAACGGACAAAGTAAAATTCTCTCAAGTGCCTCTAACGAAGGCGCGTTGTAAGTTGTGTGAGTTACGGCATCATCCTGGTACGCTGTAAATGTATCCGCTCAGATTTCTAACAAGAAAACAGGTGATTAAGAAAACTCTGTGCGTGCCACGGCATTACCTGCTGCAGCGTTGGTATTTGATGAGCAAAACGCTACAGGGGTGGAATACGGTGTGTCACGGAAACGCCGTTTAGTGCTGTGTGTGCAGGAAGAGCTCTGCTTTGCGCCCATTTCCTTCCCTCTGTCCCCACACGTTACCAACGTCAGAGATTTGGTAGATTCACCCCAGTGATGTATGTGGCTGCGTTGGCTGCGCTGGAATTATTCCAGGTTTGCTTCTGTGTGAAACCAGAGCCGGGACTAGCCGATCTAGCTTACGTGCCGATGTGAAACGCAAACTGAAAATGGCATTGTTTGTGTTTCTTCTTGTACTGAGAAACCGCTGGAGGCCTTGCAGGGATGGAAACCTTAGTAGCAACGACAAAGCATTGCATTTATATATACATACTCTCTTTTCAATACGTTGTTTTTAAAACCGCTTTTAGGAACTGGTAAGACAAACCTCTGGTTGCTGGCTAACCACGTTTACCAGGTCCAACTTCTGATTTTTTGTGCCTATGTATATTGACCTGAGGACAAAGTTAGAGCCTTTGCTAGACTCAACAAAGCCTTGTATTCATGGGGAAAGCAATATCACAGATAAAAAACCCACATCTGATTTAAAATCATTTTCAGACCTTTCTAGTACCCTTAGGTTAAAAAAAAAAAAAAAAGAAGCAATGAATAAATTAGTAGCCACATCTTCGTTCCAACAACCTAATTTCAATAGTATCATAATAAAAGGACAAAGGTCATAGATTAAAGTATTGTCATGGAAATGCAAAATCTATATCTGCGCATCGGTACAGGACTGTATTTTTAAGGATGTTACTGCTTGTAATGATTATAATTCGAGCCTAGTGTCACTAGTAAGAAAATAGTTCTTTTTCATTCTGATTCAAGAACCAATATTTACAAGTGTGCGTGTATATAAGCATAAATAGTTAACAACTGGACTGAGAATATCTGCGAGGGGTTCTGGGGCAGCTGTAGAGCTGTTTGTCTACTGCTTTTGTTAAGATACCTGTTATGTATCTCTTTCTGTTAGTAGGGGGCAAGTAATAGACTAAGGATGGGGCTAGAACAGGAAAATAGGAATGTTATTTTCCTGGTTTCTGCCAATATGGTAAAATGCAT
Source organism: Buceros rhinoceros silvestris (assembly GCF_000710305.1). Taxonomy (NCBI): domain Eukaryota; kingdom Metazoa; phylum Chordata; class Aves; order Bucerotiformes; family Bucerotidae; genus Buceros; species Buceros rhinoceros. The sequence continues at coordinate 6,459 of NW_010404623.1, read as the reverse complement.
CAAATTTATTATTTGTTAAATGTCAAAATTATCCACAATGCTCTGCCGAAAATCAGAGAATAATGCAGCTCAGACCTACCAAAGTCTGGCATCCAGAGTCCTCCGTCCTATATAAACAATCCTGTTATATGTAGTGAGAAACCCCAAAGTGGCTTCTGCATCCATACGTGCAGAAACTTAATCTCTCCCTCCACAGAGAGCAGATAGAATAATCTCCTGTAACTTGAATGTGAGCACTTCTCCTCCTTATGGCTACTGACCCTTCGAGTCAGAGGCAAATATCCTTGGAGGAGGCTGTCACAAATACCAGATGTATTCAGGTTTTGTCTGCAGTGTTTTGTGTGTGGTTATTTAAAGGGAGATAAATAATAGAGGCTTCCTACAGTATCTTACATCTCTCATTCTGCCACCCCCCGACCCACCCCACCCCCAATCAAAATTGCTTCTCATACAGTTGAGGACCCCTGTAAAAATAACTGATGTGCCCTCTACCTAATGTGTTGGTACACGCCATGGGAAAAAAAACCCCTCCGTTTAACTTCAGTCATTTCCTTACAAAATTCTTCACAAGCAGTTCGTGGTGCCAGGGCAGTGCTGTAGGACACTCCTGCACCAGAGCAGAACAGCAATAAAGAAATACCTGAAGGATGTCAGAGCTTTGCATTCCGGGGATCTATTCCACATCATGCATCAGGCAGCAGATCTGGGGGACGTGAGAACAGGTTTTGGTGGGAGGATTCTTCTTGTCTTCACTTAGGGACGCAAATGCTTGCAGTTGTGCTCTATTGCCTCTCGATTGATCTTGCTGCCAGTTGGAGGACAGTGGAGAGAAGAGCAGCCCTGGGCATTCCAGGCTGTTTCCATGCAATAGGAGTCGAGCCCTGACTCCTGCAGTGCTGTGGTGTCTTGTGGTTCCTCCTGGTTCTCTGCCCTGAATCCCCTTCACTGAGGTAACACGTTTTAGAGCAGAGATGTATAAACTGTGGTGTTTGGGCACCATTAGTGGCACCCAGGCTGCTTCAAAGCCGTACATCTGTGCCGCCTGTGGAGACAACGGGTCCTCCTGGGCGCGCACGGGACTCGGCAACGGCTTCCAAAGCAGCTCGGCTTGGAATGCCCAGCCCAGCACATAGCTGATGCCTTGCCCCGAACTGTGGCCTTTGCAGAGCAACTCCTTCCTTGTCCTAGTTCGTGTGGAGGAGGAAGGTGGGCAGAGCCCCTCCAGCCTCCTGCTCCTGGGGGCTGAGGGGGAGGAATGGCAGGGAGCAAAGAACATGAAGGGAGAGGGAGAAAGGGGCTGTTTCTCTTCCTGGCTACAAAACTGTTTTGCCTGTGTGGAACTGTCTGGCAGGGAGTGAGACAGGAGCCCTGACTTGGAGATTAAAGGTGGAAACCACAGATCAGGCTGGCACAACCTCTTCCTGGGAACGAGCCGCTCCGGAGTAAGAGGCTGCTGTAAATGGA
>NW_010404623.1:0-4868 GCF_000710305.1 Buceros rhinoceros silvestris | reverse complement strand
GCGTCTGTAAATGGATGCGTGTCAACGGCGGGGGCCATGCCCAGGCAAGGCACACGCTGCACTGGTGTTTGGGTGATGCTCGGTTTAGCCTGGGTCTTTACCGGACCCTCCTGAGCCAATCAAGCTACTTTATGAGCCACAGCTATAATTTGGCCTCCTCCGCCCTCCTGAATGCACCTTGGGATAAATACATTCTGGAGATCACAGGAAGCCACAGATTTGTGTGGTAGCAGCTGGATCTGCCTTTCTTGTCTTCATGCATCTCATGGTTTTCAAAGCTAAGCAGATTTGGGCTCATTAATGCTTGAATGCATAAAAAAATGGCTATGGCTCATAGCCCAAGCTGCAGCCAGCTCTCCTCTACAGTTTATCAGCACGTACATCGTCGTGATCTTTAGAGATTCTGCAATCACAGAATTCAGAGGCAGAAAACAACTTGCACGTCGGTTTTGGTGTGTTTCTCTCCCCGCGTCGGTCCGTACTTTGCACTGCGTCGCTCAGGTTTTCCAATTTGCTTTCAAATAGCTTGTGGATATGGCTTCTCCTCCTTCCCTTGGGATGCCATTCCACAATCTAATGGTTCTCAAAATTAGAATTTTTCCTCCATCCCAGGTGTGAGACTTTGTTTATAAAGCGCTGAATTCACACAGTAATGTGTGTGGTGCAGATGTTTCACGTGGGGACGTTTATGTGAAATGCTTCCGTTGAAAAATGGGGATAAAACCAAAAAAACCTTATTAAGTGAATTTACAATAGATGATGTGTAAACACGCTTTTATTTTGCAATTTCACTACAAAACCAGCGACACATACAACTGTAATACTGTATTGCTGCATAAAAACTAATTACCAAGAATTGTATTTTCCCAGAGCTTGGGATCACAGAAAATTAATTAAAATTCTTTGCACAAAAGAAGGAATTCCATAATAAGTTTTTGCGAAATACATGTATAGTACGTTTCAACCTTTTAGAATTTGCGGCTGTAACGTGGGCTTTTTTCCCCTATTTCTGCATTTTTAATAAGGCAGCAATTGAGATCTATCAAGTCCATAGCATATATCACTGTTTTTATTGAAGAATTCTTGTGAAAATAAAGCCCTTCCTTTATTCACAAAAATCATAATTGCAACATACATAAACCCTGTCAAAGCTCCAATTTCCAATATTCTAATGAATATCAAAAGAGTCCGGCATTTCTGACTTTGACAAATTGCAAATGAGGTTTTATTCATTAAGAGGGCTGCTAATGTTTATTTAAATGCAATTTACTGTTGCATTATTGATTAGCTACTGCAAAATTATCTTACAAGGAGCACGTGTAGCAAGAAGATTTCAGGTTGAGAAAGGATTTATCTAGGGAAGGCCTGTAGGCTTGATTTAGGCCCCAGGACATGAGAGTTTTAATTTATCTGGAAAGAAAGGCCTGGTGGAAGGTTTGCTTTGTTTGCATTTAGACAGCAGATGAAAGGGGTTTTGATGTTGAGCTGGGAGAAAATGGCTGCCACTCTTGTTATTCACAGAGAGAATGGAGCAAAAGAAAAAAATCTATTATAGGGGGCAAGATAAAAAAGTCTCCCCCCACCAATCATATTCGGCATCAGCCTATATGTGGCTTGTTATTCTCCAAAGGAGAAATAATAGAGAAAATGTTGCTTGTTATCCAAAATCTCTTAAAAAAAAAAATAATCCATGTTGCGTTTCTTCCCGAGCCCTCACTCCTTCCTTCGGTGCCATAAGACTCAAGCGAGGTTGCTGCATCTGACCCGAGAGTACGAATTAAAATATATATAAATACACATTTTAATGGAACCCGAATATAAAATCTCTTCAGCACTTCCCAACATAGACAAACACGTCCTGGCAGTGTCTGATGGAACTAATCGGTAACAGCTCGAAGTGCTGGAGAGTGATCCCGAGCCTCTTCGGCTCCCGCACTGAGGAGGGAGGCATCTGCCCTACCGACGGTTTTAGCACTGGTTTTGTCTACCAGAATCAATTAGTCATGTAAACCAGGAGCGCGAATCCTCTCCTTGCTGAGGGGGACTGCGGCACCATTAAACAGGACTCGAGCAAACGCATGGCAGTGATAGAGAGTTAAGAAATGAAGGGTAGTCACCCCCGTGCTCTGACGAAGAGAAGCCTGTGAACGCAAATGATGCCGCTGAATCAGGTGGAACCGGGTGAGCAAGCGGCTTCTGGTCCTGGAATAAATTATTTTAAATTTCCAACTTGGAGAAAATGCGCTCAACAGAGCAACGTGCCGCTTTGCCGCTTCAAAAGGCATAGTTCAAGCACACAGTATCAGGACCTGAATGTCCTTTTCTGGACTCATTATAACCTGACAGGGCTTTTCATTTCGAATGACAGTCAGGAAAACTTGGAAAGCTTTCAGCCAATTGCGAGGAGGAAGAATGATCCTACTGAAATTAAATCTGAAACTCAAATATTACACCAAGACCTTTCAACTTGCTCATTATTCCATTAAACCAACTGTAAAGGCACCATTCTTCATCTGAAATGAGTTTAGAAAAACTTCCAGTGTGTGACTTGGTCCACAAATGAGAGTGACAGGAGCAGAATGATATTTTCCTCCGGGGTGTATACCTTTAGTGACTCTGATGATGATGACTAAGTATCAGTTCTGACAAGCTGAAGGTTAATTACTTACTCGGTGTTTCAGGTCTGTCAGGGCAGAATATCAGCATTGATTTATTTACCAAAAGTCAGAAGTATTTGGTATTTACTTTAGGCACACAGAACTGTTGTTCTAAAGACTAGTTGTCTGTCTTCTGCTGGCCAGCAAATGCTTCTCTGCTTCCCATTTCTGCCTCATTTAAATTTCCCTCCTTCCCTCAACTTTCAAGGGTCTCTTGGTATTTGCTTCTTGGCAAGCAGTGAAGTACTTCACATCGTATCAGTGAAGATCATGAACAATTAGGAGGTTGAGCTAGAAAACGAAGTAGGAGAAGGCTGAATGCGGGCATGGTGGTCCGTTAAAAATACAGAAAACCTTAAACCACATGGTTAATGAAAAAGCCATCTTAAAAAAATCCAGTAGATGGCAAAAACCTTTCCCCATGAATGTTACATATGTGCATTATTAACTTGAAGTGGTGAGGAAAACAGATTAGGTGATGCTGCTGCGAAAAGGAAAGGGACGTCTGAAATGCCGCGAGTGAAGCATTGCTTGGTGAACCAGGTCTGGCCTTCTCAGGCATTTCCAGTTTCTCATTGTTTTGCAGACCACAGCTAAAATGCAAACAAAAAGTTATGGGAAAAGAGATCTACTTATACCCCATACCTTTACAGACCTCTGGAGCCTTCCTTAGTGCTCACACCTTCTTTCTGATCCTGTCCTTTAAGTGCACTCATAACCGTCTCTCCTCTCTTTTGACAACACTCCGTTCTCTCCCATTGATTTGTTGTTCTTCTCCCTACTCTTCTCAGAGCCCCTCCTGCTCCCTGATACCTGTGTTTAGTTTAGCCTTTCTCTGGGTGCAGTCACCTGGGCCCAGACTTCACCCAGGTCCCGTTGCAGACATCAGCATTCCACTGCCGTTGGATGACTAGAGCCACTTGAGTACGGCTGCAGCGTGCCATGTCCTTGTAGTCTCTGGTATCCTCTTCTTGTTTACTCAGATGATATATAGAGCTGCTCTTCTGGTCCCAGCAAAAAATTCTCTTGCATGTGTTACCTATCCTTAAATGCTCTTCGCTGCCGTGAAGAAACCTGCAGCTACAGCGGGAGTCAAGTTATGCTGAGATCCCCGATCAAACCCTGCGTGCTTCAATAGAAACATCAGGCCTTGGGAATTTGCTCTGATGTTGTCTGCGATAAATATTTAGGGACCCTTTTGTTTTCTGTATGTCTGACTTTATTGTAGATCCCAAACTTCCGGTTAGTTACTTGTATATTTAATCCATTAATAATAATAATGAAAACCTCCTTCTACCCAGCTACCAGCTCAAGGCATTTTTTACGCGGTCAGTACCCCCAACATTTAACAGGAACGTCCTCCTGTTTCTTTAAAAGATTGATGATTTTCACAGCATCTACTCAAGTCCAGAGCTTGAAAACAAATCTTGTTTCTTAACTTTTCTTCCCCAGCATCTTTGTTCCAAAGTCAAAGGAGGACTTCTCTAATGTCATCTTCTGAGCCAAAAAGAGTGTCAAACAAAACAACATTCTGTACGAAATCAAGAAGAGGCTTGACATCTGTATAAGACCTTGGGGAAAAGTGCTGCTTGTGTATGTTGAGTCTCAGCGCTTTGTTCTACTTTGAGTAATTTACCTTGAGGATTTGACATAATAGGCGCATAAAAAACTTGGTAGAAGAAATATAAACAGAAGGACTCTGCGATACAAGGGTAGGGAAATGAAGGAAAAATGGTTGTACTGGTGGAGCACTGATCCTGCGCATAAGGGGCAGCTCAGAGTCAGATTGGATAAATAATCATCCAATGCAGGATACCTGTGCTAGGCCCACAGAGGGAAATGGAGCATTAAACCTGCTCTGCTTGTGGCGGGTTGAGCCAAAAAGCCGCTCTATCACCCCCCTCCGCATCCGAACAAGGGAGAGAAAACACAACAAGAGGCTCGTGGGTCAAGATGTGGACAGGGAGATCACTCAGCAATTACTGTCACTCGACTTAGGAAAAACTAATTTAATTTATTACCAATCAGATCAGAGTAGGATAATGAGAAATAAAACCTAAATCTTAAAACACCTTCTCCCCACCCCTCCCAGAGAAACAACCCAGTTAAAATACTTGTGAATAACACAGAAAGAGTTTAATACTTACATGGATTCAGCAAATATATTTTAACCATCACAACAGACTTGGGAAATTCAAGCTCCTTCCCCCC
>NW_010404622.1:0-16903 GCF_000710305.1 Buceros rhinoceros silvestris | reverse complement strand
TTTTTTTTTTTTAACAAAGCCTTCTTCCTTCTCCCCTCCCCCCTGCAATCTCTTATTCCATTAAGAATAATAAATGTGAAGAGACCATGCTATTTACCTTAGTGTTCTTTGCTCTGAGCTTCCCATATCGTCCTTTGTATTTCTTTGCCAGGGATACCATGGAGGAATCAACAGCAAAATTTACTACTTGGATGGCTGTACCATTCACTTCATGACACCTTAGGACAGGAATCTTCTTTCTTGCTTGTAGTGTTTATTTTCACGGGACTGTATCGCTTGTTCTGCTTTCCATTCTTCATGCATGGCCCGAAGAGCACTCCAGGAGACAGGTCTGTGACAGGCATATGCTAATGTCTACAGCAATTTCATCTCACAAGGCTGGGTTGCATTTGTCTACTAGATCACATATTTCCTATAAGAATATATTTTCTCTCTGATGCATTCCAGTAACAGCAAAATAAACTGCTTCTGCACTGGGTTGGAGCATTTTAAATGAGTATGCACGTATGAGCAGTTAATTCCACAGCTTATGCAGTGCAATTTTTGTAACCTTGCATCTTCAAAGAAGGTGCTTTTGTGTTTACAACTCAGACCATTTTTCAGTTCTCCAGAGCACCTGTGAGTCACCAGCTCCTTCAAGTCCTTGGAAATGTTGTGTCTGTATAGCTGTTCACAGGACGCTGACTCCTTCTAGGGGTGGGTAGCTGGGAGAGGAACACAATTATGTGTTGGGGCAGTGAGGGAGGTATTTTGGGGAAGGTTTATAGTCTAGAATACTGGACTGGAAAGTAGAAAATCTGTTAACGTTCCTAGTTATGTATCGGATATAATCCAGCAAATTATAGCTTTAGGTAAATGATTACCAATTCTTGGCCTTCTTTTCCTTATCTGTAAAATGAAGTTTATGTGGCATGTTCCTACGGATCGTCCCAGGGGGTAGAATATAAAAGTGCAGAGTGATTGCTTTTTGCCAGCTCTTCTACAAAGTAGCCTTTTTATTCTCAGTTACAGCTGTAAGGGAAGTACTTACATACAGGAGATTATGTACATATTCAATATAATATTCTTGTATCACCAGAAGGACCAATCTTCCTCTGTCTCCACTTTGTATTCCTTGGCTGGAGTTCTTTCTTATTTGACTTGTCAATGTACAACTTTCCATTTCTGTGTTTGGTTTGTATCTGGCAGGGTCTAGGTAGTGGGGGAGAGGGCTATTGTTATGGATCCTGTAAGAAGCTTCACAAAGCTCCCCTGGCTCCAAGTTAGACCCACCTCTGGCCAGGGCCAAGCCAGTCAGTGCCTCTGCAATAAATGTATGTAAGAGAGGAAAAAAACCACTGGGTGAGTTCCTTTCCTTTGGTTTTGGAGAAGAGTGGGACCTTAGAGAGGCAACCATGACAACCACTTGGACACCCAGGTCAGTGAGTAATAAAGTGGGGAGGCAAGCTGGAGCAGCCATTCTCCTTTGGTCCGTGCTGAGATGACATGCTGAGCCCTTGCAGCCCTTAGAGATCAACAGTGGAGTGGGATCCAATCTGCAGCTCATGGAAGACCCCACACTGGAGTAGGGGATTGATCCTGAATAAGGCTGCCTCTCTGAAGGAAGCCCACACTGGAACAGTGCATCACTGAGAGGACAGTAGCCCATGGAAGGGACCCAGGCTGGTAGTAGTAGTTCATGGAGGACTGTCTCCTGTGAGAGGGACACCACATTGCAGCAGGGAGGACTGTGAGGAGTTTTCCCCTGAGGAGGAAGGAGTGACAAAACAACATGGAACAGTCTGGGACTGACCACAACCCCCACTCTCTGCACCTCGATGCTGCTGCAGGGCAGGAGGTGGCAGACCTGGGCCCGAGAAGAAGGGAGGGGTAGGGCAAAGTTTTGTTTAAGATCCAGTTGGATTTATCACTGTCCTACTCTGATACAATTGGTGAATTGGTGATGGTTTTGTTTAAATTAAATTGATTTTGCTTCCCCAAGTTGAGTCTGTCTTTTGCCTGTGACCATGATTGGTGAGTGAGCCTTCCCTGTCCTTTATCTCAACCCTCGAGCCTTTTTGTATTTTCTCCTCCCCATACCACCAGTGAGGGTAGGAGTGATTGAGTGGCTGTGTAGCTGCTTTGTTGCTGGCTGGGTGAGCTCAAACCACAACAGACTTTTTTTCCTTACTGTTTATCATATACAGAATATCAAAGCTGCTCTTCCTGTTGATTTCCTGTTTGAAACCCAGCACAGCACAACATCCCTGATTCTGGTGTAGAACAAACCAGCAAACAAAAGAAAAGGTCATTGCTTGGTTGCAAAGTGCATCAAACTTCTTCCACTCTTCTCAACATCTCCTGCTGTAACAGCAGAACAAGAGGCAGTTCATGCTTGTTAATGTAGCATAGGTGTATGAGATCTGGAGAAACAAGGCCGTGAAGTTCCGGAAGTGTTAAGTTCGTATGGCCAAGAGGCTACTTCATTCACAGTTTTGGCTGCCAGATATATTGCTGTGGAACTGATAGCTGAGATACTGCATTTTTAAAGATCTATCTTCTAGCATGAGTTAAGGTTTTCCCTGATGAACCATAAACTTGAAGCTACTGGACAAAGGGAAATGGGGGTTTAATCCTTTTAGCTGCTAGCAGACATCCCTCTGTTCTGGTCGTAGCATCCTCTCCTCAGCAAGACAGTGAAGGGAGAGAGGAAGCTGGGAGTAACAACGATTCCCAAACTTTCCCCTTGGGGATGCAAGCAAACTGGAGACTCTTGTCTGTAAGTGACATGAGACGGAGTTATGAGCATCAGGAACACACAGGCAGGAAGGATCAGCTGGTGCAGGAATGTACAGGAAGGGATGGGCTGTTGGTGAGCACAGGGGTTAAAAAAGTTACTTTTACAAGGCAAGTGAAGATATTTCAGTTTTTTTGAAATTATATTATCTCTTTTGGAGATATATATTTCTGAGTCAAGCAGAAGTCAGAGAACCAACTAACAAATATGTAGTTTGCTCTGAACCACACATGTCTTCTAGCACTGCCCAGAACTGAATGCCATTTATTCCAGGAATGATGCATTTCATTATCTTAGCTTCACCTCAGCAATGCTGCAGGAGAAATTTCTTCCACTTTGAAGGCAAAAGGTACAAATTAATCTGACTGATGTGGTGGTTGGCTGAAGAAAATAAGGTGAAAAATTATTTGTTAACATGGATGCACCATATGCCTTGGAGGTGTACAGTATAAACATGGTCATCCGTAAAACTATCACAACCTGTTCAATGACTGATGATAAACAGCTAGTGAAAATAAAGCTGCATTAAGTGATTCAGCTTTTGTAGGAATATAAATGTACCTAAAGAAAATGAAGGATATGTAATGGGATCAAAACTTTACCAAAGATTTCTACTAAAATGGCTGTCCGTTATTATTCATTTGGGAGAATGGGAGTGAGAGCGATATGCATTTATACTTCAATTTAATAGTAGTCCTGAGGTCTCCATTTTCCCATCTTAATGAAGAAAAGTTCAGCCTGCAGACTGGCCTTTTTCTGAATGTGTAATGGGTGGATATCATCATATGAGAGACTTATAATAAGCTTGTTGTAAGTCCTAGTCCCGTAAACGCTAAATTGTTCGTACAACAGCTGTTACGGCTAGTCATGCACAAAGATTTGCTGAGCTAGGTGACAATTTCAGAGCACGACCTTGCTCAGAGTCTTTTGTAATGCCTCCCTTTTTTACATCTGGCATGTGTGGTGGAAGGTGAAGTAACAGCTAGAATCATTCCATGGATTTATATGCATTTTAGTAGGTTTTAAAAAAACCTTTTCGATGGAAGATGAATTTAATTTTTATTGTAATGCAAAATGTCCTTCAGAAGAATATTTTCCCTGTTGTAAAGTAAAATCTTCTAACGTTAGGAAAAGCCTGATTCAAGCCTGGTTGTTTTTTTATTAGAACACAGTTTTGCTTCAATTAATTGCTCAAAGCACAGAATAGATAATGCTGCTTTAGGAACTTTTAGATCTTCTGTTGATCTCAGTATGTGGCTCTAGGTGTTCTTATGTCATGATATTTGAGCCACTGTTAGAAAACCCCCCACTTCATTTTTGAAGGACTTTTATCAGGCAGATATTACTGGTGTCTTCTCTGTTTCACAAAGATGAATTAATTTTATTTGACAATACATTGTATGGCAAAGGAATATTTCAATCTCTCCTTTAAAGATGTCAAACTGAGGAATAAAAGGACCATGGTGGGTAAAAAAGTCCCCACTAGTGTGGTAATAAAAAAACCCACAAAAACTCTTGAAATTTATGTTCCAAAGTACTCAGCTTTATACAACCCATTCTCCTGGTCCTGCTGATCAGATCTTCAGCTGGCCCACATTAGCCAGCTCAGGCTTGGTGGCTGCTCACTGAGACCCTGGTACTAGCTACCTGCTCCAAATCACACAGACAAGGACATGTTTTCTAGAACATCTTTTAAAATAAAACCTAAGAAGAGTTTTCATATGAGCTATCCACTGGGTGGCAGAAGTACATCAGAAAAAACTTACTCAAAGAACAGGAGGGACATATAAATCCAGCCACCATTTAAACTACTTTATAACAGCACTATATGAATCTTCCACCTGAGCTTGGATGTATTTGAAAATGACACAATTAAAGAGGTAATAGATTGAAAAGGTACTCCTTTTCCCTTTCTATATACAAGCAAAACTAGACTTCTGCATACACCCATTCTCATATCTTCTTTCTTTTCTTCTCACTAACTACCAGAGACCATTTTCAGAGGAGAGGAGGGCCTGGGCTGTGCTGCCTTCTCATTCTTTTCTTGCCCCTTTTGGTGGAGAATGCTGCTGAAGCTGGAGGCTTTGCTGTTGTCCTGCTCTCTCCTTGAGCAGACCTTGCTGCTTTAGAAAAATGACACAAGGAGGCATCTTAAACCTTCACCTACTCCAGTGTTGCCATAGCTAAAAGAAATTGTTTGTATTGAATTGAGGACATGAAGATCCTTCCTCAAGGTACCTGTTCCCAGGTGATCCAGATCCTGAAGCTGATTGTTCGCACCAGTAGCTCTCCCTTTGTCTTGCCTGGGTTTGTAACTCAAGGCAGTTTTGCCAGCTTAAGGGAGGAGTTGGATCCATTGTAAAATAGTGTGAGACTAGTTAAGAGATTTAGAGGGGAATTGATGAGTTAAATAGTGATTAACATTCCCCACCCCAGTATGGTTAGCAACCTATAAGTTTTAGGTGAGCATGGTGAAAATGGAGGTTGAGGGGACAGAGGTTATGGTCTATGGCTTTGAAGGCAACCAAAAGGTAAATTTTCTCCTTGAAAGTTTTCCTGATAAAAATAAAACACAGTCTATGTTCCCTTTTGTATGTGTAATTCAGAATGTCAGAAGCAGACCAGCCTAAGTTAAGATTGTTATCCCATATGCTTCCCATGTGTGTGCACATCCTGTTATAATAACTGAACATCATTCCTCTTCAGAAAATAATTTTGCAAAGTAATCAGTCCACTATAAAACCCCCAAATCCTAAGGCTGACCCAAGAAGTCCTGAGGGTTTATGAAGATATACTATTTTGGTTCCCTCCTGGTTTTTGGTTTGCTCTTTTTGTTTTGTTTGGTTTATTATTTTTTTTTAAATGCCTTCTCTAACGTAAGTGTGAGAAAGAAATACAACTAGTGTTATCACTGCCTAGGATATTATTTTACAGTGGATTTGGCCTTGTTGCTAAAATTAGTCCTTTATGTCTGCCTGCTTCTCTGCCCTCCAAGCAGCTCTGCGTCAAAACTCCCTCTATTCCCCCTTCTGCATTCTTCCTGGTGCTCCTGGTTTCTTTCACTGCCTGGGCAGGAGAAATATCCAGTAACCAGCGTGGTTAGTTCCCATGAATATTTTTGTCCTATTAAACTCAATGTCCAAGAACATCTTTATTACATGTCTTATTATTTGGAGGCTGTGAGGACTCTGGCTCTTTGAAAGTCACGCTGCCTAGCAGGTGGGCAGAGCATGTGGTGGAACGGGTTGAGCTCAGCATCTGGAGGATTATGTCTAACTGTGTGTATGGTGATTGATCTGGAATGCTTTTAATTTACAAGGGTAGTTCCCCATAGCGTACTTCTAGCATTCTTTCTTTAGAGGACAATGAATGCCAAGTCACAATAACTAATGTGAGGTCAGCTATATCAGGCCCAAGCTTTTCGGCAGCACACTTTGAAATCTCTGCAATGAATTGGATGAAAGAAATAAACTGTTGAATCTTGTTCTGGCATGACTCTAACTCCCTTTCTTTATCTAATTCTGGCAGTATTATTTCACTTTGAATGCCACTGCTAGATGTACACACCACTATGAAAGTTTAAGTATTTTTTCTGACCCACATGGTATAGATTTTTAGACAAAACTGCTTATAGCTATATTTTATATAATAGTTGACTTCAAATCTTTGTATATGAAACCACTGAACATGTATGGCAAAATACACAGAATTCTATATTCTGTACAAATCAGATCCACAACTCGTTTTATTCATATTTGAAGATCAGTAGAAATTTCTAAATAAAAGCAAGCACTCTGCAAACAGGTGTGATATGTGCAAATAATGTATTTGTCAAGTTGTGTTGTTTTACTGGATAGTAATAATCCTGGTACAAAGAGGCAAGAGCAGTGGGGGAGAGAAGGATGTTTGCCCGTTGTCTGTATATTTTTATGCCAGATGTAAAATAAGAAAGGTAGTCTGCTGGACACACTCACCGAAGACTTGCACATTAGTTGGGTCCAAATTTACTGGACCTGGAGTGAGTTCTCCCAGCTAGTCTCAGTTCTGGGAGTTGTGTCATGGCAAGACCACAGCCCTGTTAGAAACAAAAAAGCCCTCAAAATATTCATACATATTATTGAATAGTTTTAGATGTAACTTTAATATTTTATGTCTACACATCAAGGCTAGTTTCGTTTATCAGGTCACCATATTTCTTGGATATCACTTAGAAATTGCCTAGTCTTAAAATCTGAATGAAAATTGAACTATTACTAAAAAACACCCCAGAAAATAATGACAAGCACATCTTGTCAGTGTTTTATTTTGATGCTGTGTAAAATACCCATCACTAATTTGCTTGAAGTAAAGGGAGCATGCCAATTTAACAGACTTAAAACCAACGAAAAATTCCTGGAAGACATTAAGTATACAAGAAGAGTGCTCTGGCATTGTGGTTTGTTTGGTTTGGGGTTTGTTTTTCGGATTTTTTTTTTTTTCTAATTTTAAACATATAGCTGGGGATACTCAGTGTCCTACTGTATTTAAACATAACATAGTCAAATATGTTTATTTTTTATGCTTGCTTTCTGTAATAAGGAACATTAGAATTTAAGACACACTACACTCAGTTATTGGGATGGAAATATTTTTTTCTTCATGGAACACACAGAATCATCTTTGTTATCCCTTGTGCTATTTTTCTTTTTGTTCCTTTCACTATTTAAAGAACAGAAGAAATTTAAGATGAAGTTTAGCCGAGTTGGAATTTACACAGAAACTGTACAGAATATTCATGGGCTAATGCTATTAGACCAGGAGAAGTTATGGTCTTAACGACATTGTATGAGGCTGACATGGGCTTTGGATGTGCAGTGATTTACAAAATGGCTTCTAGTAACTTGAGCATATACTTTTTCTAATGAAATAGTACAAATTTTCCAAATAAAGGATGTTGAGTGGAAAGACGTGCTGGAATCAGAGAAAAAAATCTGGAGTGTGGGAAATGTTAACTTACAGAACAACTGAGTAATGTTGGTTGGTCCCCGTCCCGTTCCCCACTGACCTTTCAGTAAATGAGCCCTGGGATGACTCACCCTGCAGTCCCACCTCCGCACCTTGTCAGCTCTCCCTCCCTTTGGGGCTGCTGAGAACTGCAATGACAGTCACCTTCATTTGGCTCATTTGTAACAACATTTTGGTGGTGTGGAGGTTTTTGGTTTGGTTTTTTGTTTCTGTTTTTGGTGGTTTTTTTCCTCAGCTCCTATGCAAAGCTGTCCCTTCCCTTTCCTTGGGTTAAGGTACAATTCAGTGTATTGCAACGTAATATTACGCCTTTTCAAAAAAAAGCTCCTTCTCTCTTCTGTTCTTCTCTAAGGTTCATCTTAAAACATTTTTTAAAAATTTTTTCAACTGAGTTTTGGATTCTCAACTACCGTCCTTATAATTTTTTAATGCCAATTTATAGTGATGCCTGTACTACCAAGGAAAAACAACTCAGTGTCACACAAAACATCATCTGTCATCTTTTTCCTGTATGCCAAAGGGCAATAACCAGTGATGATGACAAGAACATTAACGTCTGTTGATCTTGAAGGAAATTATTATTGTTGCTTCACTTCCTAAGTTTCCAGAAATCAAGTTCTCAAGACACATATTTATGCTAGAGTCACAATTTTACTGCACGAGTTCATTGCTGAGTCTTGTGTAATACAGGATGGACTTGATTATATCTCAAGCAGTAGCACTTGAAACTACAGAACTGGGAAGAAAATTCATGCCTGTTCTCTGGACTATCCAAGCAGACTTGAAAAGGAGTCAGAAAATCCTGGAGACACTGCAGGGAGCCATCGGAGAGCCAGGCAAGCCTTGCAGCACTGAGTCAGTGTGTCATTTCAGGAGTCCGTACTTCCTCAACTGCAATTCAATTTTGTGTACTCTTCCCTGATTTTTTTCCCTACCTTCCTTCCATGCTTTCCATGTTTTCCTGGCTCCATATTCACATTTTAGCTCTTGAAAGAGAAAGGGAATTATCCACTTAGTTTTGACAAAAATCTCTGTTATCTAATTTTTGTAATATACTTATTCCCCTGCTTATTGCACGTTGTCAGCCATCTTTATGTTCATTAAATTACGTTGAGTGAATGGTTGACAAATTGTTAGAAATCAAAGTATTCAGTATAAAATTAACTAAGAGTGGCTGTTTCTTGGAGCTGGCAAGGGGAGCCTAATAAAAACTGGGTGCTTAAATATGTAGTATTAGAGTAATGGAATAAGAATAAGAAGCCCAAGTTTCAGTTATAAAATCTTCTACTGGAAAACAATGCAAACCTTAAATAATTCCTGGTACTACTATGTGTTGTACTGTAAATCATGAGTTGTACTTCATTTGATGTAAACATGGATATATATGTTTTGGTGGTGAACGGAGTTCAATCCACTTGGCAGCCAGTCACAAGTGGTGTCCCCCAGGACTCAGTACTGGGGTCTGTTCTCTTTAACATCTTTATCAATGATCTGGGTGAGGGGATCCAGTGCACCCTCAGTAAGTTCACAGATGACACCAAGTTAGGTGGGTGTATTGATCTGCTTGAAGGTCGGGAGACTCTATGGAGGGATCTGGACAGGCTGGATCGATGGGCTGAGGCCAATGGTACGAGGTTCAACATGGCCAAGTGCTGGGTCCTGCACTTAGGCCACAACAACCCCCTGCAACATTACAGGCTTGGAGAAGAGTGGCTGGAAAGCTGCCCAGCAGAAAAAAAGACCTGGGGCTGTTGGTCAGTGACCGACTGAATAGGAGCCAGCAGTGTGCCCAGGTGGCCAAGAAGACCAATAGCATCCTGGCTTGTATCAGCAATAGTGTGGCCAGCAGGAGTAGGGAAGTGATTGGCCCCCTGTACTTGGCACTGGTGAGGCCACACCTTGGATACTGTGTCCAGTTTTGGGCCCCTCCCTATGAGAAGGACATTTTTGGTGCTGGAGTGCGTCCAAAGAACGGCAACGAAGCTGGTGAAGGGATTAGAGAACAAGTCCTATGATGTGTGGCGGATGGAACTGGGGTTGTTTAGCTTGGAGAAAAGGAGGCTCAGGGAAGACCTGATCACTCACTACAACTACCTGAAAGGAGGTTTTATTGAGATGGATGTTGGTCTCTTCTCTCAAGTAACAGGACAAAAAGAAATTGTCTCTGGTTGCACAAGGGGAAGATTAGTTTGAATATTAAGAAAAATTTCTTTACAGAAAATGTTGCGAAGCACTGGAACAGGCTGCCCAGGGAGGTGGTGGAGTCCCCATCCCTGGAGACGTTTAAGAGATGTGTGGATGTGGTGCTGAGGGACTTGGTTTAATGGTGAGCTGGAAGTACAGGGTGAACAGTTGGACTTGATGATCTTAAAGGTCTCTTCCAACCAAAACTACTCTGTGAATGCATGTTTAGTCAGCTGTGAATTTACAAGCATCCTTGTAGTCACTGCAGAGTCTGTGGTCTATGTACCTGTGAGTTCTGTATTCAGTAAGTAAATTAATGACAAAAATGGAGGATCTCCATAGCAATGGAATAAATGAAATTTTGTGGTTCTCTAATTTTCGGCCTTTGACAATTTTTGTTCTGTGCCTGTTGATCTTGACCTTTTAATATTTTTTTTCAAAGTACAAACTCTAACATAAAATTTTGACTTCTCACAGGTCTGTGGCAATTCAGGCACAGCATAATTTTGAAGTCCTTACCTCCTTCAAGATTAATCTTTTGACTATTTTTCAGTCTGGAAGAATAGCTTGTATTTTCTGCTCTGTAAAAAAATTTGTACAAAGCTGCTGTACAAGTCACTGTGCCCTCCTCACATACGTAGGAACTTTCCACTCTTTCGCTCTCTGAGTTTTTGGACACAAGGCTCCAGCCCACCATCACTGACTCTTTGACCCAGGAAAATTGTGTGATCCTTTGTAAATGAGCATTATTTCTTACAAATTTAAACCCTGGCTCTTAAACTTTTGGAGTACTTTCCACTTCTACCAGATGTTCCACCCATGTTTTATGGGAACAGATGAAGTCATTTAAGGATGTAAGGATGTTTTTTGATCCTCAGAACTTGGGTTATAGTCTTCACAAACATCTGAAATGTCCCTAGTGCATGCAAGGGTCTAAAAGGAATTCTGCACCACTGAAGCAATCCATAGGTTATCATAACAGCTGTTTTTATTCCCCCCTCAATCTTTGAATCACAATTCAACTTGAAAGATATCCACGTACTTGATGAATTAAAACTGCAGACATATTCTGCTCCTTACTGTTTCGCCAAAGTGTCTCTTGTACAATAAGGTAGATGATTTTGGCCTTTCTGTGAATGAAGACTTTTGTAAACAGAAATTTTTATGTCCTTTCATGTGTCTATCAGATGTTTGATACAAGCATGAAAGATCATTGTGATTGTTGCTTCAAGCTACCCTCGAGAATGAATTTTTATTTTTTTTAACTAAGTGATACGCTAGGAAATCCAATGTGAGAGGGGCTGCTGCATCCCGGCATTATTCCATGAATTATGCTTCGCTGCATTTCCTCATCATCTGTGCCCACGTCTTTATTATACTTGGAGAACACAAGGTATAAAATAACTGCCTTCCTTTCATTGTTTTTTATGGACATTTCTGTTGGGTCTGTTCTCAGATTTTTTTTTTTTTTTTTATTCTTGTGTTGCTCCACAGCTTTTGAGTTCTGTCTTTCTAAGAAGCTCTGAACCACCAGCCCCGTTGTACACTTGCCCCATGACTGGCTTTTTCTTCAGCTGCACTTTTTTCAGTCATTCCTTTTCCTTGGAGGTCAATCCTTCATCTAGCTTGAATCAAGATTCTGCAAAACAGCAATCCCAGTTTCAAAGAGCAGTTCTCAACCTTACAGATAGACTTGCACGATGATTTATTATTTTACTATCTCTGAGTCCTTTCTCAGAATGAGAATAGTAAGAGTACATCTTGCTTGTAACCCTGCATGCAAGGCCATTGCTTCAGGAGGTCACACTTCTTCCTACTAACATTAAGCACACAAATATTAACCAGAAACCACCTTATTTATTATAACAGCTCCCTGGGGATTCCCATGACTTGGATCAAATCCCTTACCAAAACCCCTTGATTAGAAATGTTAACGCTATAACAGCATAAAATAATTTACTGCAAAAGAAAGCATGCTGTCCTTCTCTTCTTGTCTGCAATGGCAGAGGATTAATTTCTTCACCTGAACACTTCTTTTTTTTGTGCAAGTCGGCAACCAATCCAACAGCGCTGCCCCTTCTGAGCCATGGATGTCTGTAGAGAAGTGCTACAGGAACCTCAGAAGCTCTGGGATTGCCCAGGCCCTTTCCAAAACTGCTGCCAGTCCTCCAGTAACACCAGATTTTCTTCTCCTTTAAGGTGTCATTCCTCAGCACTGGCTGTTCTATCATCTGATAACTCTCAAGTCTATTGCACCTGTAAATATCACATGGCTTGGGGCCAGCAAGGAACCAAATTTTCTCACTCAACTGGCCAGTGACGTTTTTGTGAGATTTCTGCACCTTGAGGTCCTTCAGTATTTTCTGACTACATTAGCAATCACTCATGTTTTGCCTCTGGGGAAAAAAGAAAAGCTTCCATGAAGTTTTCTTGGCAGTTTCTGATTATTGCTTGCAAGTCTTGATCATTGCTTTATGCACTGTGTTCTCTTTGTTCACCAGTAGCCATTTACAAAACAACTTTTCACTCAGGCTTCAGAGTCCATCTCTTGAGCAGACTGTTACAGGAATTGCCCTAGAAACCAGCTGCCTTCCTGCCCATCCTGTCTCCTGCTTGCAGCAATGATGGCAAGCCAGGCAATGTTTAAAGCTACGGCCTTTCCGTATTGAGAATCGTCTATAAATTAAGATTAAAAAGGACTAATATTTAAACATGCTCCTAATATACAGTAGTTTCTAAATGCTGCTTATTGCGTCAGTTCTTGAATGTGCTAGATCACAAGTCCCAGGCTTATCAGATGTACTTTTTTTTTTTTGGTGCAGAAATCACCAGCTATAACTGTTGTGAATGGCAGGGCAGCAATCTGAGGCAGGGCTGAACTTTCTTCTTGCTTCCCTGTATTCAAAGCAACAACAGTGAAACCACTGCTAAAATAAATACTTAACCATGGAGGTGCTTTGTAGAATGATTCTTAAATAATTTATAAGGACAAAATCAGATTTTCAGACCTGCATATTATTAAGCTGCTGTAAGATCATGATCACATCACAGAAAAAATCTGGGGAGTTAGCCAGTGCAAATACATTGGAAACAACTTTTGTCTACAGCACATCTACACTCAGTTCTGAGCTTCAGATGATCAATATGGATTATATTAATCCACAAGAGAATAAAATAGCTCATGGAGTGGATTACTAAATGCTTGAATTACTGGACAGCTGTTGAATCTGGAAGTTCTCCACCCCATGCACAGGAATACTGGAATCTGCTATGTGCAGCCTTCTATCTGTGATAAACCGTTTTATAATTTTTTCCTTTATTCTCATGGCAAATCAGGATGATTTTGCCTGGGAGAACTTTCTGTACGACCCAACTATATGAAATCCTTCTATGTGGGACCAAATTCTGTATCCTTGGTCACATTGAGTGTGGTTCTCTGAAAAGGTCTAAAGGTGTAGGTTAGACTACCGAATTAATATAACACTATGCAGTGAAAAGAGGGGAGCCTAGCTCTTATTTACTTCTTTTTATGTGAATAGAAATCTGTAAGATTTCTGTAAAATCTTTTAAGTCCAAGGAGTTAATTTTCTTCCAAGTTTGAGATTTTATGTGCGGTTTAAATACCCTAGTCATTATCACAGATGGCAATAGTTACTGAAAATCAAGCGTACTACCCTGTTTTTGAAAGATGTATTTCATCCATAAGGGCTATTCACATTATGCAAATTCATTCCAGATTTGTATTATTAACGAAGGATACAGATTTAAGCTAAATGTTCTTACATGTATCTTGAAGTCTCTTGCCCCTCAGTGTTTATGTAGAGACAGGGCTCCTGAAGTGGACATCCAGCTTAGGTGTTTGTGTATCTATTGCCCAGAATGCCTAACATTATCATCATTAAACTATGAAGAGCTATCACTTTAACCACAGAAATACAACTTTCCAAACATCAAGCTTTTTAAAGCAATGGCTTAAATGACAGGGATTGTGGAAACTTCTGTTTTTCAAATCCTGGCCTCCAACTACTATTTTCCAGTTGTTTATTTCCTATGCATTAGTTCTAGTTTCTCTTTTCCCAGGCCCTGCTTTCATCATGATAATGCAGAAATCATTTCAGAATACTGGCTATGGCAATATGGTAAATGACAGTATATTTATTGGAGAAGTGATGTAAAATACAAAAATGGTGGTATGCGATCTTCTGTCCCTTAAAAATCAATCTGATCTTGCAGAGGTGGTTTAAGAATGTGGTGTGGTTGCTGACAGCAGAATTAAGTATTTGTCTTGCATTGTTACCAGAACTTACGTCGTACTGCTAAGAGCAGAAGGGAGGTTGAAGAATGTGGCGTTTTTGGAAGGGAACGTTTTTTTATTCTTGTCCTGCAAATTAGTGATGGTGTTTCCATTTCCTTGAGGCTTTAATATTCTTGTGATTCTGCAAGAAGATAGTAATCTCTTTAACAGGGTTAGGATTTAACTCGCAGAACAGGCAGTTCTGCTGATTGTATAGACAATAAATCTGTAACGATGGCAGGAGACGCTGCTGGAGTGTACCCTCTGGAGCTTCTGAGACTAAGAGCAGCTGTCTTAAAGAAGGCTTTCTCAGGCATGCTCAGACGGCCATGCTGGTCTACAAGCTGTTTCTGAGATATCCATCTATACTGAAAAAGGTGGAAGATGAAGTGAGACTGGATGTCTCTTTAGCCTCTCCAGCCTGTTCTTGCCCTGGAAATGTGGTCCTGGAGTTGAAGAGACACTTTTTCTTGTTGCAAATTGTAACTAGTTGTCTACCAGGCAAATTATTAAATAAGTCCAATATCTAGAAAAAGGTACAATTTCATACTGCTGTTACCAAGTCCTGCACTTCTATAACCTTAGCAATTTGGCCCTCTGGGATTTTAGTTTTCGAAATAGTGTTCTGCTCCTTACTAATGTTGATTGGCTCTCATAGTTTTATCTGGGGATCCCAACTCTCCTTTCCAGCTCGTTTTGAATCTCTGGTCCTGTGAAATGCACGTGGGGACTGGTGCTCTTGGGATTATTGCTCCAGGATCATTTTCTCCTTACATTTGGAATGAAATAGCAAACCAGCTGATTCAGCTCTTAAATAGCAAAAAAGTTCACTTTCATAACAGCTATTGCTGATCCAGTAATATCATGGACATTATCATTGACTTCCAGAGGAGTAGACCAGAAGGCCGATCCATTCAATTAGGCATAAAAAAATGTGAAGGGAATTTCCCCTCCTCCCGCCTCTACAGAACAGTCGGCTGCATCTCTCCTTGTCAGCAAGCTCTGCATATAAGCTTTACCTGGGCTGAAAGTGTCAGTCCCAAGGAAATCTTCAGCCATTCCGCCCACAGACAGGCTCTGCACAATATTTTTTGTACTTGCTTCTAAATGCGTGGGAGAAACACGAAGAAATGAGGCAACAAGGTAAGGAAAGAAGCTTTCTGGAGCTTTTTTGCTGCTTGCTGAGTGTGATCACACGCAGGTTTGATGTGTCAGCTTTAGCAGAGAAATGGCAAAGGCCCCGCTGCTCTCCAGATCTCTTTTCATGGCAGGTTCAGGGAGCCTCTAGCTGGGTGTTCAGGTGGCTTCAAAGTCAGATTTGAAGTCAGGCAGTTTGCTGAGCTGACCCAGAAGCCCTATCTCTCAACTGGCAGACAAATTGTAAAGGGGTTTTATCATGCTGTCTTGAGCTCCAAAATGCATACAGTTAGGGGAGAGCAGCCTTCAGGTATCAAGGTCTGGATTTTAAAAGGCATTTTGGTACATTCAGATGTCAGCTGGAGGTCTTGAAAGCCTTAGGGCACGTTCTTCCCAAGTTTTTCAGGTGAGAGTTTTACATAATTATAGATATCTCTGTCTGACCAAATGCCTAGAGCCTGTGATGATGACAGCAGAGAAATCGGTGCTTTTAGAGAAAGATTTGTCTGATTGCAAAATGAGTTCATAAACAGAGCACGCAAATCATCCAGTAATGATGCCTACTTCTTTCTACCGGCTACAAAGAGAGCTTTCATGAGTAGATGACATTTAGACACTTCTGAAGTTATAGATCCCACATTAAGTAGTGAAATAACTTCAGAAATCAGGCTCTTGTTGAGCTGAGGCTGCCCTTGGACCTTCTCTGAAGCGAGTGAGGAGTTACTGAGAAAAAGAATGGGCAAGTAGGCCAACCTGGATGAATTAATAAAGAAATTATTGCTGACAGACAGTGTCTCTGCTTCTACAGCTCCTATCCCTAGATGATGTCAATATACTTTTTGGACCCTAATGAATGAGTCCTGACAAGTCCCATCTGCAGCTGGTGTTTACCTGGGCTCCCACCTCAGTTGTGGCACTAGTGGCCTAGCAACTGCATTTCCGTAACATCCAGGACAGGGGATGATCCCACAGTCCTCCTAAGAGCACCCAGGATGACTTCTGATGAGGTCACATAGGTGTAACTGCGTGTTGAGGTAACTGGGTGATCTGATGAGGTCACATAGAACTGGATGTTTTTAAGACCGGAAGTTTTAAACTGGGTGTTTTAAAACTCAATGTTTTAAAGATGTGGATGAACTTCATAGAGATGGAATTAATTAAAATTGGACTCCCACAGCTCCCTCTGCCGTAGATTTCTATACGAAAAATGAGAATAGTTTCACTAATGATAGCCTTTAACACTCTGCTCATGCAAATCATAAATTCTTAAAAATGGGTGTATCTCTTGCTACTTGTCTGTACAGTAAGGGCTTAATCATGGGAGCCTGTGATTTTCTGAGTAACTCAAATAATGTAGTGTGTGATTTACTTCTAAGGAAGCAGCTCATCTGATTCTGTTCTGGAATAGCATCATCAGGAGCAGCTGTTACAGAGCAGACACATTCAAAAGACCTAATTCCTATAGATGTAATGTCTGCTGTTCCGGCTTGTTAAGGGTCGAGGGACCG
>NW_010404621.1:34767-35001 GCF_000710305.1 Buceros rhinoceros silvestris | reverse complement strand
ACTTTCCCGGGGGGGACTCGCCGTCACGGGCGCGTCCTGCACCGGCGCCCCCGCGCTCCCTTCCCGCGGTGCGGGAGGGGACGTCTGGAGCTGCGGTGCCTGGTTGTCCTGCCGGGCGCGGGGTGGGCACGTTGTTTCCTCTCGGGAAGGCCGGTAGCTCTTGGTAACGCGCTGAAGGAAAACGCTTGGAAGCGTAGCAGGGCTTTGGGTTGGGCTGGGGCTGTTTTTTTCACC
>NW_010404621.1:32279-34599 GCF_000710305.1 Buceros rhinoceros silvestris | reverse complement strand
TGACCAGCTCCCCGATGCGCACAGGGTCCGCGCCTGGGGAAGCTTCACTAGGCAGCTCGGCTCCTGGAACATAGGGTTGCTGACTTTAGGGCAGGATGGGGGACGGTAAGCGCTTCCCTGCCTGCCCCGGATACATTTTCTCGGTCAGGTTCCAAGGCGCTTCCGTGGTTTAAATCGTTGCACGGGCAGTTCTGGTACTGGTATTTAAGAGTTAAGCTTTTTGGAACTTACACAGTGGAAAGCTGGACCTAAATTTAGGTGTAGAGGGTTTTTTAAAGCTCCCTGTGCCAGCCAGGCTGGCACCCTGTGGGTCTGGGAGTCCCTCGTTGATCTGAAGGCTTTCCCTGCCCGGCTCCTCTTTTCCTTTTGGATTGTGGTGGCAGCAGATATGAGTCTCACTGTATGCGGGTGCTTTCTGGTGTGGACAAATTGGGAGGAAAAAAACCCTGACAAATAAAGCAGACATGCCAGCGAGAGCAGAAAGCTCATGTGTTTGGGTATTTAGGAGACATAAATTCGGTTCTAAGTGCTCTTTGGAATGTGGCAGCTCAGTAATCTCTCATGAAATTCGATCAGCGTTTGAAACACCCTGTGAGAAAATCCAGCTGACTCGTTGTCTTTGCCTGTGTCTGATCCCGAGCGTTGTTCAAGCCTATTACGGTCACCACCTTGTCTCACAGCTCTCCTTCGCTAACCCCGAGGAACTGTGCGCCTGTGAGAAGGTGGCGATGGAGGAGCTGGGCTGGTCTGGAGGGGACGGTGCGTGTGGCTGTAGAAGACACCCGCAACAGCAAGCGGCTGCGGGTCAGAATCGGGAGGAGCCTGAGTGCGTTTTGTGGACCGTGGCCTCCCCGGTGGTCAGAGACCTGCATGGGTGGAGCATGGAGAACGTTAAAACGCTGGTTTGTGGTAGTGCCGGGGCACCTGAGCTCGCAAAACCGAACAGTGACTGGAGCCATCACTGGTTCTGGGGGAGACACGTCATCTTCAGCCAACAGGAACCGCGGTGCCGGTTTGGCTCAAGGGAGGTGTTTGTTGCTGCTCTCTAGCCATACCAGTGAGAGGGTTTAAGGCAGCTGGGGGTAACGGCGTGACCTGTGTTTATAGCATGGCCCGGGCATGCGACATGTTCCGCCGCAGAGCCCATGCTGCGCTGGGCACCGGGCGCTCGCAGCATACCCAGCACCGGTTTGAGGGGAACCTGGGCTGGGCACCGTGCTGGCACGCATGTGGTGAGCCAACACCCGCCTGGTGCTGTCGGTTCTGTGGTTTAATGGTTTGTTAAATTCCGTGAGGCTCTTCTCAGGGAGAATTTGAGAACAGGGTCTGGTATGGAGGAGCACAGTGACCTCACGCGCAACCCGTAACTCGTGTGCTGGGAGGGTTTGTCCTGCTCGAAGGCTGCAGATGCGCGAACGCTGCACCTGCCCGGGTTGCTGAAGTGGCTTTCGCTGTCAACAGTGATGCCTCGCGTGAGTAGTAGAGCCCAAAGACTGGGTTACTCTGCGTCTGCGCTGGCGAGCTGCCTGCTGGGGACTCGTGCCATGTCACCCAAGCGGGACGCAGATGGCAGGACAGGAGGGGCGGGTGCAAGAGCCTCTGCTGCCGAAGGGCCCTGTCCGCCACAGGAGGGGCTGGGGACGCCCGGAACAGGGCGCAGCCATTGGTGCCTTTGGGGAGAACCGGTTTCTTTTGAGCAGCCTGGGCTTTGATGTTGTGGAAGCGCGTAGATGAGGTTTGCCTCAGAGGAATGACTTCCGTCTCCTCCTTGACCAGACTTCTTGGTTTACATCATAATAATAAACCCGCCTTTTGTCTCTGCTGTATCTGCCTGTCCCAGCTCCGGGAGGGGAGGTCAGAGGTGTTCTGCTGGGTAAGTGCTGGGACGAAAGCTGGGCTTTGGTACCGGTGGGTGAGCTCTCTGCAGCATGTCGTGAACTGTTGGTGTTTTGCTTGTTTGAAATGTCTCCCATAAGAAAGAAAAACAACCTTGGGAATGCTGCTGTTAAAACAGGGGCCCAAAAGCTCTCAAACAAGGTGATTGTAAACTTTGGTTCCCTTCTCCTTTTCTGCCTGTTTGGAGAAGGTTGGTTGTGAAGAAAGATCGGTGATGTGCTTGAGGCCCGCTTCATCTCGCTTGGCTCCTCCTCGTCTATTCTCAACTATCCTCAAAACAGACTCTCTTACTGGCGGGATCTGAAGACTTGATTGTTTGCCGCAGTACCAAATCCTCCTTAACTTGGAGTTTTGCCTCAAGCAGAGCACGGGCTTCTGTTTGCAGCCAAAATTTGTCGCCGTGGATGGTCGAGCCGGGGGTGCC
>NW_010404621.1:26531-32211 GCF_000710305.1 Buceros rhinoceros silvestris | reverse complement strand
CCAGCCAAAATTGGTCGCCGTGGATGGTCGAGCCGGGGGTGCCGGTTCATTTGCCTCTGCGCTTGCAGGGTGCATCTCAGGGGGCAGCAGGGCAGGAGTAACACGGCGGGCTGGTTTTCCGCCCCAGCGGTGGAGAACACACGCGCTGCTGGGGAGCGTGGGTCAGCGGGTGCTGGGCAGAGCCCCGGTTTGTGGGCATCGCTGCCAGTTCCCGCTGTGGGGCGGACTGGTGCTGCCGGACCCTGCCCTCCTGGGTCCCCTGATGTCACCGCGGCTGCTGCGTCGCTGCAGCTGACGGAGCGTTCGGGAGGACCTTATATAACAGAGTTTCGGTTTGAATAATTCATACAGAGGCATGGCTGAAACTTGACAAATTCCGAGTGTTTCTTCCTGCTGTTTTGTCGGTTACGTCACGGAGCAACCAGCATCTGCTGAGTCTGTGGGTTTTCAGCCAACACGAATTGTTTTTTAAACGCGCTCCAGTTAAAAGCCACGAATGTAGCTGGAAGTTGAAACCTCTATCTAGGCAAGATCCTCACTGAAGTTGGGAGAGATCTTTACCGAGTTCTTTGTAATTGGAACCTCAGCCTTTTTTCTTTTTAGCTTTTTTCCTGCCCCTGCGTGCTGAAGACTCCATTTGCAGTGTAGCCTGGTTTAGCAGAGCTTCCAGTCTGGAGGCTCTGAAGCACAGAGCTGCGCGACGTGGCTCCGAAAGGGAGCGCGCGAGTGGAGAGACATCGGTAAAACATCACATCGTGTTCCAAAAATCCTCTTAAAAGGCAAGATACGTGTTGTGGAGCAGAGGGAGAACCCCCGGCTGGACTTTCTTTGCCGTGTTATAGAGGAGTCTGGGGTGTTTTTGGATCGCGATGTGTCGTCCAGCTTTATGAGTGTTTTTATGACAGCGTTACGCCAGTTAATGCTGTTTTCCTGTGACTTGCTCACAGAAGCGTGCTGGGATCCGTCTGTCTTAACGCTTTGTGGCGTTATATATCAAAAGACCTAAACTACAGAACTTTTATTCTTGTTTCTTTTCAATTGAACAAGACGTTTTGATCTGAAAGATGTTGCCACCCTCTTCGGCCTCATTCAAAGGGCCACTTGGTCACCCTGTTTAGTGTTTCATAGCTAGTCCTCAGTGTGGGGTTGGGGTTTGCAGGTTTTCCCTTCTGGTCTGCAGTGGAGAGGGTCTTGTTTTACCTTTTTCTGCCATCCAGGAGCCCACGATAAAACTGGATCTTCCACCTAAACGGATTTTCACAAGCAGCTGGTTCCATCCCGCTCAGTCTGTGAACCGTCACAGCCTGGTACCTGCTCAGCTGTAGGTACCTGTGATTTGAAACTGGGAGAACCCATCGCTGGCGTGAGGAGCCTTTGCTTAGGAGCGATGTCCCCTCCACCGTTTGCATCTCTGCCGGGTGCTCTTGACTGGGCCGGCACCTGCTCTGCTCACGTAGGAGGAGCAGGGCCTCGCTGACATCTGCCTTCTTGCAGGGAGCAGCTTCCCGATGTCCTGCCATGGACGATGACAGCCAGGACGAGCTGATAAACCGGAACGCGGCGCCAGGCAAGGGCAAAAGGCAGAGCCTCGCGCTCCTCAGTGAAACAGGTAAGTGCAGCCTCGCCGCCTGCCCACCTCGCCAGTTCTGGTAGGAGAACCTCCTACCAGAGCTTTGACCTCCGAAGAGAAGTAAATACGTATTTGTGGCTGTTTCTCTCTTTTCCCCTGAGAATATTTTGTGGTTTGCTTCGTAAGTGCTGTGTCTCGGGCTGCTGACAGCTTTGGTACAGCTGGGGAAACCTGGGGTTTCACTTCCTGTGTACCATCCCCAGCAGAGGGCTGGGGTGTCCTTAGCGGCCCTGCCTGGCTGCCTGGCTGCCAGGAGGTGCCACCTCGCCTCTCCTCTCCTCTTTTTAAGAGAGCAATGGTGGGAATAGCTGTGATTCAGAAGATGATACTGGAAGTGAGGAGGAGGAAGATGGCACTGAGGAAGAGGGAGGTGAGGAGGACAAGGAAGAAAGTGAAGATGAAGAATTAGAAGGTAGGTCTGTCAATGGGCATTAAGAGGCATTTAAATAATTGGAGGAAGAGTGGGATGAAAGTTCCAGAAATTAACATAAATGCATAAATGCTGCTGTGTCAGGCCAACACCCAGATCCTACAGTTTTCAAAGCTTTTGCCTGTTCGAAGACAATCTGCTTTTTATTATTCAGATAGACAAAAATAGAGGGTTCTTATCACACCTTAAAGGCAAGAGCACCGTTTCCAGGTTAGTGGATGTGAACAGGGACCCAAAAGCGGACGCCACGTGCCAAAACGCTTTATTTATCCATCGTTCAGAGTATTCTCTGCTGTGTCCAGACAGGAGGATTCAGCAGAAAAGACAAGGGGCCCATTTTCATAGTTAAAAATCAAGAATAACAGCTGCCCCCGTCCCCAAAACCACGGGTGCATTTTAGGTGACTGTTCACTGCTTCTTGAAAATGTCACTTCAATTCACAGGTTTTAGGGAAGGATTAACACACCTCTCTGTATTTTGTACTAAAAATAAACCACCTTTCTGCAATGTCTGCTGAGCCTTTAAAATCCATCTTACTCCAACCCCAGCGTCTTTACGCAGTCTCCAGCCAGGAGGTGTGCTGGTGAAAAAAATCCTGGTTTACTGGTGAAATCCTGAACCTGTTCTTCTGCAGGGGAGCCTGTGGGCTGCTGCTTCTGCTCTGGAACACTGGTTCATGACTGATAACTTTATTATAACTTTAGTTTAAACTTTGGTGCTCAGCAGTTGCCTGACGCATCCTCCACTCGCTGTTTTGATAATCTGTTGGTTTTCTGCTGTCTGTCCTTTTAATCTCTTGCAAGACCTGGTCACGTTACCAGGCTTTATTTTTCGCCAGAGTAATCCGCTGCTTTTTAGTGAAGGGATTTAGGAAAAAAAGGCAGCAGAAGGTATTGCCTCAAGCTGAGGAGGCTGCACTTTGCCCCCGCAGCCCCGTAAAATGAGCGCGTTTGGAGTTCCCTGCAAAGGGGTGCCCTGTCCTGCCCTCGCTGCTCAAGCCCTGCAGCTCGCCAGAGCTGGTTTTCATCTCTTGCTCTTTAAGATTGTGAAGACGAGGAGGAAGAGGAGGAAGAAGTGGAGGCCGCAGAAGGTATTGCCTCAAGCTGAGGAGGCTGCACTTTGCCCCCGCAGCCCCGTAAAATGAGCGCGTTTGGAGTTCCCTGCAAAGGGGTGCCCTGTCCTGCCCTCGCTGCTCAAGCCCTGCAGCTCGCCAGAGCTGGTTTTCATCTCTTGCTCTTTAAGATTGTGAAGACGAGGAGGAAGAGGAGGAAGAAGTGGAGGCCGCGGCAGGGGGAATGGCTGGTTCTCTGAAATCAGAGCCCTGTGTAAACAGAGCAAGCATCTCCTCTGACGAGGACGGCGAGAACTGCCCCATTTGCCTCAACACGTTCAGGGATCAGGCTGTGGGGACGCCGGAGAGCTGTTCCCATTACTTCTGCCTGGACTGCATCGTGGAGTGGTCCAAGGTGAGCTGGCCTGCAGCCTTCCGGTGCCTCGGCGCCCTCTCCTCTGGTCGGGCTGTTCCACTGCAATGAGAGCAAAACCCCAAAATGTTGCTGTTGTCTTCTGTCAGCTTTTTCTCACACCCCTGGGTCACTGCTCAGTTGGGCAGATTCATGGTTGTGAGGGGCGGATCTGTTTTCCACCTGGATCTGTTCTGGTCTCTTCAAGCTGCAGTGTCATAAGCAAATGTGTTTCTGAGCATTTAAAACGCTTTTTTTTCAGGTCAGGACGCCAGTAGCGCTGTTCTGTGTGTGTGTTTCTCTGTGTGTGGCGCTCTCATTGAATTCCGTCGTGACTGTTGCGTGGGGGCTGCTGCGACAGTGAGCGTTTAAACATAGGGAAGTTAGAAAAGGGGAAGATGTTGCTTTGGCAATTAAATACTGATTAAACAATCTTGGCTTAATAAATGCTTCTCTGAAAACGTGCATTTTCTCCATGGGTTGGTTGTAAACCCGATAAGTCAGGTCTAAGTACTCAAAATGTCAAGCCCAATAGCTGTTAAAGTGATCACCGCGTTAACTAAGTGCCTGTTACATTAATAATTGAAGATTTCCTTTTTAAAAATTGAATCGGGAGATGTGCTCTGTGAGGAGATCTACTTACATTTTTTTTTTTTCTTTCTAGAATGCAAACTCGTGTCCAGTGGATCGAATCCTCTTCAAGTTCATCAGCATTCGGGCACACTTTGGTGGTAAAATCTTAAAAAAGGTGAGTTTTGTGCTGTTGCAAAGCAGAAGGCCAGTTGCCACGGAATAGCTCTTCAGGGGTTCCCCCGGCCGCCATTGGCTGTTTATCCAGTGGCTGGGATCGGGGTGGGTTATTCCCATCCGCATTGAGATCCCCTTCCCAGCAGCCATTAGGATCTTCCTTCCTCCTGAGCCCCGTTTCCCGCAGCGTTGTGTGCGAAGCGAGGCATGGCGTCGCTCCTGAGGGTGCAAAGGGTGATTTTTCACAGCTGCCTTTTCCGTGTCACAGCCCTGGGACGCGAGGCCATCGCGCACTGACAAACCTGTCCCCACGGGACAGTGGGCAGTGGTGGGACAGGAGTGACACAGGTTACACACCATCTCTCCTCTGCTACCAGCCCTACTCTGTGGAGCAGTTCTGACGGGAGAATTCTGGTTTCGCCTGTTCTTGTGATGCAGTTTTCCACAGTAAACAAGTTCAGTAGATGTTTTCAGGCATCTGATCGCGTCCTTACATGTGCTGAGTGCGCTAAGTGAGGGTCCTGGTATGTGACAGCTATTTTGGTTCGTTCACTTCTGGATTTCACTGCAGGTCTTTTATCGTGACAGTGGATTTTACAAAGTGCCGCATCAAATGCGAATCCCTCTTCTCTTTAGATTCCTGTTGAGAACACGAAAACTCAGGGTAACGATGGAGAGGATGATCCAACCTTTTGCGAGGTGTGTGGCAGAAGTGACCGGGAGGATCGCCTGCTGCTGTGTGATGGCTGCGACGCAGGGTGAGGAGGGTTGAGGTGAACGTGGCCCTGGTGCTTTGTCTGCAGGCGCTCTCTGCTCCGTGGGCTGCCCCTCGCCTCTCTGCCCAGGCTCATCGCGTGGCCAGACCCGTATCCACGTGCTTAGAGTGCAGACATTCCCGTGGGATGGTGGGTCCTTTCCTGGTCAGCAGCGTATGTGTGGAGAGTGCTGCACACGTCAGGGCTGTAGAGCACCGAAACAGGGGACCTGCAGGTGACAGAGGTGTCGGATGAGCCCATTGCTGCTGGCGGATGCTGGCGGGAAGTCGCTGGGGTTCATCTCCGCTCCTGCAGGCGGCTGGTTGAATCCAGTGCCTGGCCAGCGCTTGTGCAGTGACGCAGAAATCCTCATCACAACTGGCGATCTCTCAATCGCTCCCAGTCTGGCAGGGCGTGGTGCGGCAGCTCACCAGAACAAGGCATCGTGGTTGACCTGCGTCTAGTCATGCAAGATAAAACGTTTATAAGAACGTTCACGTGGCGGTGGTGTGCAGGAAACCAGTGGTAGGACTCAGAGCCTGTCTCCCCAGCACCTCAGCGCTTCGCTCCCTTCTCTTTGCTGCCATCAGTTGTGGCTCTGCACATTTCCTGCAGCTTGGCTTCCAACGGCAAGCGGTACCCATACAGTGAGGGA
>NW_010404621.1:17807-26426 GCF_000710305.1 Buceros rhinoceros silvestris | reverse complement strand
CCGGGCCTTCCCCCCCTTCCCTTTGCTGCCATCAGTTGTGGCTCTGCACATTTCCTGCAGCTTGGCTTCCAACGGCAAGCGGTACCCATACAGTGAGGGAGAAACACGCGCTTCTGTGAGCTTTGTTGAGCCTGAGGTGATCTGGAGTTGAAAACGCTCATGTAACTGTCAGACCGACATAACTGTCAGATCGTTTCTCTGGAGGTTGGTGGAAGCAGATGCATGGGCCATAGTTCGAAGCACAAGAAACTGCGTCCACCTCACATAGCCTGCTGGAGGTGAAGAGCTCTTTTCCCTCGGTGAAGAGCACATGTTTGATTTTTATTTTACTTTTCTTTTTTCTCAAGGTATCACATGGAATGCCTTAACCCACCTCTGAGTGAAGTCCCTGTGGACGAGTGGTTCTGTCCAGCCTGTGCCCCCCTGGGCAGTGCTGCTGCAGGTACGGGGTTGGTGGTACCCACTCAGAGAGCTGTTTCCCTCCTGCCTTGCATGATGCGAAGCGTGTGCTGTATGAGGAGACGCTTAACCTCTGGTTTGAGCTGTTCTAAAGGACTCTTGTGGTAGGCATTCTCTCTGGAACGCTCTAATACTGATAACAGGATCTTGTTTAAGATTTTCATCTGCACTTACAACCTGCAGAGCTGCTGCTTGTAGGCATTCTTTAACCTTCCTGAGGCAAGCCCAGCACCTTCCTGCCATTCATATTACACAGGAGAGAAGTTATTCATGTCCTTACCTCAGATTGCCGAGGTAGCAGCGATTTCTGTTACCTAGAAAATCAACTTTCTGTGTCTGGCACCATTGGTGAAGGACGCTGAAGGGCTGCAGCGTGTCCAGAGAAGGGCAATGGAGCTGGAGCAGGGTGTGGAGCACAATGTGCCCTGAGGAACAACTGAGGGACCTGTGGGGGTTGACCCTGGAGCAAAAGGCTCCAGGGAGACCTTCTGGCTCTGACAACTCCCTCACAGGAGGCTGGAGTGAGGTGGAGGCGAATCTGTCTTTTCTCTCCAGGAACAAGCAACAGGACAAGAGAACAACCAGTTGTTCCAGGGGAGGTTGAGGTTGTCCCTGAGGAGCCATTTCTGTCCCGCTGGGGTTGTGCAGGCGTGTCCCCGGCTGCCCAGGGCAGTGGTGGAGTCCCCATCCCTGGAGGGGTTTCCCAGCCGTGTGGAGGTGCTGCTGAGGGACAGGGGCCAGTGGGGACCAGGCAGTGCTGGGGGAACGGTTTATGATCTTGAAGGTCTCTTCCAACCAAGACAAATCTGTGATTTCCTTTTGAGAAGACAGCGTCTGCCTTTGGAGGCGATAAGTTTAAGAAAGGAAGTACTGGATTTTTTTTTTGTCCACTGTTCTTGCAGTGCTTTCACCTGTAGAAACACAAGTGACGTGGGTATCTTTTCTTTCAAGATACAGATCGTGTCAGTGAAGAGGAGGTCGCTGCCCTCATGGCTGATGTTATTCCCACCACCAGTAGACTACGCCCTCACGTCCGGACTCGTGCTATAGCCAGAACTCGGCAGAGCGAACGGGTCAGAGCAACAGTGAACAGAAACCGGATAACAACAGCACAGCAGATCCAGGTACTTGGGAGCATTTGCCAGTGAGCCTCTGGAAGAACCTTGTGGCAGGGTGAAAACAAGTCCCCCGTGAGCAGCTCGGCTCTCTGTGGTGGCTGCCCATCGCATGCTGCTGGGGACTTGTGGAGTCCCTTTAAGCCAAGACGTAGAACTTGTGCCAACCGAGCGCAGCAGGTGACCCAGACCCTCCACTTGGAGATCTGTGGTAGCTTCCTCTCCTAGTCTGCGTTTTTATCGCCTGGGCTGTGAGTAGGGTTGCGTGTCTGTTCACGCTGGCTGTTGATGGCCAGTTTGGGCACCGTGTCTCATTTTTTTTATCACACTTTTTGCAGAGACAGGGTGTTTATTTGACGTTTGTGTATTTGCTCTGTCCTACCCCTTTCCCGTAGCCACAGAACCTGTTGGCCATTTTCAACCAAATTGAAGAGAAAAAATCAGTATTTTTAAGGTTTTGCGAAAATCGGCCTCTTCCTGGAGAGGAGAAACCACAGATGCTAAAGTCCCCAGTGACGCGGAGGTGTGAGTTCTACCACATGGACAGGTTCCAGAGAATCTGGACGGGAATTATCCCAAATACCCCAGATCCCTCAGCCCCTTTGCTCATTGATCTGTTTGCTGAAGGGGAGATGTTTCCAGATGTTTCTGTTGGCTGGGATAACTGTGATCCTTTAGGTCCCTTAGATCCTTTAGCGTTCCAAACTTGGGCATCTCCTGCCTGCTTTGCCCTCTGGCTTTGGCCAAAGTGCTCTGCCTGTCACCAGAATAAATACAAAAAGCCTTAAATTGCACAGGAGCGTGTGGTGACATCAGGTAGAAGCAGAGCCTGTAAATAACACCCCTGGCACTAGGGTACATTAACTGGTGGTTCTTTAATGCTAGAATTTCATAGAAATGTGTGAAATGCCATGATTTTTGAAAGGAAGAGGAGAATATGACTTGATGTAAGGAATATTGGTTTTCCCCTGGGAATGGCCATCCATGGGAACAGGCTGCTTGGACAGTTTCCGAAATCTTTATTTTTGGTGGCTTCTCAGCACCAGCCTGAAGAAAGACCAAAGGTCAGCACAGAAGTCAAACCAGGTCGGTCAGGCCCTTCTGAGGGACACCCTGAGGTCCTGTCCAACCTGAATTACTCCGTGATTCTACAAAACCAAACCGGGTTTCATCTGGCAATAACATGCTGGTTTGGTTTCGAGTGTATTAAGTCATTTTTGTTCCAAAGGTAAGAAAATGTAGAAAAGAAGATGGTGATACTTAAGTTTCTTCCAGTGGGTCAGTTGGCTGTGGGGGGTGGGCTGGGTCTGCTAAAGACTCCTTGGAGTGTGAAGGAACAAGCCTGTGCTGTGTTTGCCCAGCACGGAGGCGTTGAGTTCCTGTTCTGAGGCTGGTGGTTCAGAATCTGTACGCCTCAAACACCGTTGACTCTTCAGAGCAGAGAGGAAGAGGAGTTTGACCCGTGTAGGAGCAGCCCCTGCTTCTGGCAGTGAGACGATGCGCTGGAGCGGGACTTGCCTGCCGCTCCAGTATGCTCTGTGGGGCGTGTGCTGGAAATGCTGCCTCTGGACACGTCTCACAGTGCTGGGTAAATCTGACTGAGAGCACGAGGAGTTGAAGCCGGGGGACCTGGGCTGCAGTGGCTTTTTGGTCTTTGCTGATGGCACTTCGCTGCCGGACAAGGCAGAGGTGGTTTGGGTGGATTTGGGAGAGTTCTGAAGTGCATGTGTTCATAGGGAAAATGTCAGTCTTGGGGATCGTAGATGCGACTTGTGGTGCTGAGGGAGGCTGAGGAGCCACGTCGTGTTCTCATTAGTGTGACAGTCAGTAGGTGACAGAGGTGACATAATTGTGTAACTGGCAGCTTGGTGACACGAGCGCTTATCGTTCGCATTCGAATCCATTTTTCATCAAATGCTGTAGTAAGTCGCGCGTTGCTGACCTTTAGATACCTCTGTCGTGTCACTTTGAATCCCCCGCCACAGCACGTGCCAAGGTACCTCATGTCCTCCCTCCTGGATGAAACGATCGAGGCAGTTGTCGCAGGCCTGAACACAGCCATCTACCAGCGTCCTCTTACGCCGCGGGCTCTGACGAGGCAGAAGAGAAAAACAGGTGAGGGCATCGCGTCTTTGGCAGTTCCCCTCTGCAGCCGTAAAACCTTTGAGAAGATAAGCCCGAGTCGTACCAGCTACTCCACGTCGGCTGCCACAGCCATCAGCTGCAGTGGTACCCCCTGCATTTCCCTCTCTCCCCACACCGCCTCTGCCCAGAGGCCTCTCGAAGGTTGCTTTTGGGTAGATCCCAGTGTTTCTCCCCTTCCGCTCTGTCGCAGCTTTCCATAGGTCTCCTTGAGTTGCTTTGTGGGGGAGCAAAAAGGGGAGGACAGGATAAAAATGCAGCGCCAGCATTTAGCCAGGTACTTGTTTGTCTTCTGTCCCATCAGGCAGGAGGAAGAAAGTAGGAGGCAAGAAAAGAACGCAGACAAAATCTGCTGGGAAGAAGAGTTCAGGGACGCAGCTGAAGAGACGCAAGCGTACAGTGAAGAAGAGAAGAGGGAAAAAGCTGAGAGTACGATCCTATGTGAGTTCCTGCCACTGCCAGTTCCTGCCGGTTTTCAGCCGTCTGTAAAAGCGCCAAAACCTGCAATTCAGTGGAAAAAATACGGACCTGTGATGGTAGCAGAGAACTCTTTTTCTGAGTGTGTCAGTGTACCCAGAAAGATGCTGTACCTGGAGAGGAATTGCAGCTCGCAGGCAGGTCTGCCGGGTTTGCTGGCACATCCTCTTCTGGAGCCGTGAAGCACGTCCCGCAGGCTTCGCCTTCAGCCTCGCCCTCAGCTGCAGTGTGTATACCGTGGTACTGACGCGAGATCGGTGAAAATCGCCACCAAGGGCTCCCGGAAACCCTTTCTGCCGTGGGTAGTTGTGTTCTCACGTGAACTCCACTGAATGCTCAGCACCAGCCTGGCTTTGTCCTCAGCCACTGAGCGGGAGTTCACATCCTACAGGCAGAACGCTCCCCTGGCCTTTAATGAGGAGCTGACAGTTTTGAATGACATTATTAAAGGTTTTTAGAGGCTTATCTGATCACTTAAATCTGCTCCGTGATGTCTCTATATGAAGTGCCGCATAGGCCATAGAGAAGTTTAATAAATGCTTTAACCCAAACCCGGACAGGGAACGCACTGGCAGCAGTAACCCGCTGGCCGCACAGAGCGGAGAACCCGGGGCTTTAAATCCGGGGTGCGTCCCTGCCCTACCACAGAATAACTGATCTCTTCATCCGCACAGGTGAAGAACGAGGTCACCGCCCGCTCCCGCATTGCCAGAGCGCTCGGCCTTAGCAGACCCGTGCGTGGGGCCTCGCTTCCCTCCGTGTACAAACCAGCGGAGCCCTCGCTCGGCCTGATGAGAGCAGACATCGGCGTAGCTTCTCTCTCTGTCTTTGGAGATCCCTACGAGCTGGACCCCTACGAAAGGTGAGGCGTCTCAGCGACCCGGTAACTCCACAAGGTCGGTTGCTTGTATGTGGGACTTCTGGCAGCTGCTGACACAGCTCCTCAGGACACCTTGGCCTGTTCTGTCTGTCCTTCTTGGCTGAGCTCGTAAAGAACCAGCCAGAAACGAGAAGCCTCGTGAAAACCTTTGATGAGCCCTGTGGGGTTATTCACAGGTTGGAATCTGAAGGAGTTGGACCTAATCAGCCATTTTCTCTGTGTTCATTGTCAGCCGAGTCAGGTCATAGTGTGTTTGGTGTGAAGTGGAGTGACTTCATGTGTAATTAAATGGACCCGTGGAATCAGCCGCGGTTCTCCTTTTCCCACCTTCACCCTTACAGACTTCAAAGTCAGGAGGAATCTTCCTGCACCGTAGTTTGTGTCACTCTTAAGTGCTGGATTTTGGGGAGGGGGCTTCTGAAATGATTGCTGGTGACATTCCACTGAGTTTGATCTTCCCGTCAAAGGAAATGACCCATTCAGTATTTTAAAAATAAAAATGTCCATTTGGAGCTCCGCTGCTGCGGTACACTGCGCTGTTCGTGGACCACCAAAACTAAGGGTATGGCATAAATTGTAATGTATTGTAATGTTTCTGTGCTGGTAGAATTCGCTACTTCATCTGTTTGACATGAAGAACATTCAGATGGTTTCAGGGCTCCTGTGTGTGTGTTTGACCCGCAGTAACGAAGAGGTTCCGGCAAATCCGGACTCACCAGTGAGTGCCAAAAGGAGAGTTCTCTCTCAGTCAGCGCTGAGGTCTCACCGTCCTGTAGCCAGACCTGTTTCTGTGGGACTTCCCAGGTAAAAATCCGTCGAGTTACTTATTTTCTTTTTCTTGTCTAAAGACCCTCATAAAAGAGCACCCTGGGTTCACTCTTTTCTTACCCTGAGTATTTGGAGCGCGAGCAAGCGTGTGTGTGCGCATCCCTGCACGTGTGGAGATATGCCACCGTGGCGGTTTATGCAGGATTTGTTTTTTATGTTGAGGGACACACACTTACTCTTTTCTAGAAGTTCTAACTATGCCATTGAACTTTCACATTGGTATTTCCACCCTAATCCAGCTCTTCTTGCCTTCTATTTTGGGATAGTTTAGTAACTCCATTAGTATGTTTTAAATTCCAGCCTCATTAACCTTTCCAAAACTGCTGGTTTATTGGAGAGGGCCAGGGGTTCTAACTGCACGCCCAGAGGAGGAGATGGAGGATGTACCCGCCTCACCCCCTTCCTCTGCCATTTGTTGGAGCTCAGAAAATCAAGAGAAAACTCTTTGATCCTGCAACGCAGCGGTTGCTTTGCTGCCTGACAGATGTCTGGGGTGCGAATCGTGTGCCCCTGTGACTGCCGCGGCCAGGGAACGTCGCTGGGGCCTCCTGCGGGCAGCCATGGTGGGCGGTCGGGACTGGGTGCGGGACACAGGGAGTGGGAGCACAATGGGGAGAAAGGGCGTGGGGAAAAATGACTGAGGTAGGTACCAGAGTCACAGAAACTGCAGGGCTGAGGGAGTGGAAGACTGCGAGAAACGGAGGAGCTTGGCTGGAGCGATAAGAGGTGCAGGAGGGTGACCTGGCTGTCAAAGGCTGGTGTCCCAGGATTGAGAGAGTGTATTTCTACAATAACTTGGAATATTTCTCTACTTTTCCCATCTCGATCCTGAGGAAGCCTTTCAGGAAGCTCTCCATGGCCTCCAAGTTACTTGAGTGACACACTGTTTATCAGTCTCAACGACTGCCTGATGGGAGGTTGGAGTGAGGCGGGTGTTGGTCTCTTCTCCCCAGGAACAAACGACAGGACAAGAGGAACTGGCCTCCACTTGTTCCAGGGGAGGTTGAGGTCGTCCCTGAGGAGCCATTTCTGTCCCGTTGGGGTTGTGCAGGCATGTCCCCGGCTGCCCAGGGCAGTGGTGGAGTCCCCATCCCTGGAGGGGTTTCCCAGCCATGTGGAGGTGCTGCTGCGGGACAGGGGCCAGTGGGGACCTGGCGGTGCTGGGGAACGGGGGGACTCCAGGAGCTGAAAGGGCTCTTCCAGCCTAAATGATCCTGTGATTTGAAAAAAATAGATTAAAACCAGTAATTTGCTGGACTTGGGCAGGGTCTAAACCCTCTCTTGGTCCACACACCGGTTTTAGTGTCTCACTCCTATCTCACACCAGGTTCAGCCTATTCAGCAGGTCACCAGTCACATGTGCACGCAAGGGCAGTGGTGGAGTCCTCATCCCTGGAGGGGTTTCCCAGCCGTGTGGAGGTGCTGCTGAGGGACAGGGGTCAGTGGGGACCTGGCAATGCTGGGGAACAGGGGGACTCGAGGAGCTGAAAGGGCTTTTCTGACCTGAACTGCTCAGTGAAGGTAGAACTGCTGAGCTGAAATTAGCTCTTCCAAAGGCTTCGTTTGCCTGGACTACAGCAAGTTTCCTGGTCTGGCCTGGGTGGCCAGTTCTTTCACCCTTCCCACTTTGTCTTCCTGTGTATGTGATTACAGGGTCTGGAGTACATTAGGTTTGGAAAACTCGCTTTGTTGTCAGACAGCAATGAAACGTGGCTCCTCTGAAGAGCTGGGTCTGTTGGTCCCTGTGGACCTTTGTTTCTTTTTTTTTAACCTAAACAAAACAAACCCCCAAATCCCACCAACACAAAAGCAAAGAAAGAAAAACAAAAAAGCCACACCACAGCGCCCAGAAAACTCAAACCTTTTCAGCCCATATTTCAAAAACAGAGAAATGAGAGTTAAACCATTGTGATAATACTGAGCAGTGCTGAAGGGGAGTGTTTGTGTGCTCCAGGCGTGGGAGCACTGCTGCTGGTTGCCAGTGCAGTTCCTCCTTTACCTGGCTCTTGGCTACCCTGCCAGCAGGCTCCGATGTGGGTTCCGACAGGAGCTGAACACTGGTTCAGGCCGCATCTTTTTGGTTTCAGATAGCAGCATAGCCTGAGGAGTACATTTGTAGTTGTGATTCGGTGGGGGAAGAGAGGCAGCTGGGATGGAGATGTCACTGAATTACTGACAAGGGCCTACGCTTCAAAGCTGCACCTGAAGCGCACTGGAAAGTTAATCTTGATACACGACAAAGTGATACGCACAATGCGGTGCAGTGAGCACTGCTGGTAAATAAGATGGAAAGCATTTGCGTACCCGAGGTCTCTGGGGGCTGAGTAACTCTAATGCAAGCTACAGGTGAACCTCCCTGGCTGACCTCTGTTGATGCCCTTGATGTTGGTTTCTTTTGAACGTAATGTGTGTTCGTGGAACGAGTGCTGTAAGAGTAAAGGAGCTGTAACCCCTCTGAAACCTGCAGAAGCAGCATGCCCACCTTGAGCCCCGACCCAGAGGCAGAAGCTGCCCCCGTGCCTGATCTGCTGGGAAGCATCCTGTCAGGACAGAGCTTGCTCATGATGAGCAGTTCAGATGTGGTCATCAACAGAGATGGTTCGCTGACAGCCAAGAAGGCAGGTAAGGGTTTGGCACTTCGTAGTGCAGCCATCCTCTTTGTTTCATCCCTGTCTGCCCTGGTCCTGCAGGCCACTTAGCTTCAAAGGGGGGGACCCT
>NW_010404621.1:12161-17710 GCF_000710305.1 Buceros rhinoceros silvestris | reverse complement strand
CCTCTTCCTGAGCCCGTGAGTATGTCGGATAGCCTCGGCACTGCCAGCAGTGACTGTCTGATGAGACTGTTACATGCGTTCTGAAAAAGCATTACCCGTCTCTGCTTTAATGGCAGAGCTGAAGTGTCACTGGAGGACGGTGGTTTCAGTAGGGAGTTGTCTCCTTTCAGACGTTCTGCACCGTGGCTTTGTGTGTTTCTGTAGAAATGGAGGACTGGGTGGAGCAGAGGTCTCTTAGCACCTGGTTCCGTGGTGTTGGTCACACGCTGCTGCCAGCCTGTGAACCTGAAGAGCAGTGATGAGGACCTTGGCAACTAGTTGCTTTGCCAAAGCAGAGCTCTTGAGCACATGCTGGCACCTTCAGCCGTGTCTCCCCTTGGCATGGCAGTATTTGGAATGAACCTCTTACAGCTGAAACTTAGAGCTTTAGTCTTAAAATCTTGAGGCCTCTGTCAGTCGTTCTTATCGATCAGCGACTGCAGGAGAATGAACATGAGTCCGGTGGTATCTACAGAACGGGTTAATTTATTTCCCAGATGTTAGCATTTACCTCACATAAACCTTTATGTCATGTTTACCTGTACGCCTGGCATTAAACCTGGAGCATCCGACCTAAGGACTGATTGCCTTGTCACCATGCGGTGCGTCTGCAAATCAAAGCGGAGCTTAAAATAATTAGCCTAGTACTTCTTTTAGTGTTGGGGGCAAATGTCCCCATCTGTGCTGAAACACTTAATCATTTGCTTGTACGTTGTAGTTCCGCTTCATAGAAAACCGGCGAATGACTCAAGAGCGGACGAGGGGTCAGGACATGACAGCCAGCCGAGTACAGCGCACTCAGGGACCACGGCAAGCAGCAACACTGCTGGACCTTCGCTTTCCCCAGGGCTGAGTGCTCGCCCCAGACCCTCTGCCTTGAGGGAGTTTTCATCGCCTTCGCCCGCACTGAGCAGGGTTGAGCCTGCAGCAAACCCTGCACAGGCGACGTCAGAACAGGCAGCAGTAAAATCAGAATATCCAATAACACCCAGGTCTGTCCACACTCAGAGTACAGCTACACTGAGCAGGCATGGCTCCAGGTTTGATGAAATGCCCAGATTTAATGGAAACTCTAAAAACTTTGCACCCACTGACCCATCTTCAAAGCCCCTGAGCTGTAACTTCAATTCTGGCTCAAAAGCTGTAGCTGTGAGGCAGCCCTTAAAACCCCCTCCCAAGAGAATTGACATCTTTGAGCTTCCCAGGATACCAAAGATTAAAAAGGAACCCAGCAGCAAGCAGGTGGGGCCAGAACCCACAGGAAGCCCAAGCTGTGACATCCCCAGCTCCTGTATAACCCAGCTGACGGGCAAAGAGAGCGCCAGCCAGGCGGCGAAGGGTGGCAGGGGGGAAGGTCAGAAGCCGAACACCAAGGAGTCACAGCCACAAACACGTACAAGCGGGGTGTCTTTTTCCGCCAGTACAGGCGTGTACGGCAGCTCATCACTAGTGGGCACTTCGAGGAGCAAAGGCCCGAGCTCCTTTGAGAGTTTTAAAATCAACATCCCTGGAAACGCAGGGCAGCCCAGCAGAGCGTCTAACCCCGGGTTCTGTAACACCTTCCGCCCGGTGGACGACAAAGCGCAGCAGAAAGAGAGTCCTTCCCCTCTTTTCTCTGTGAAGAAAAAGCAGGTCAAAAGTGAAATATATGATCCCTTTGAGCCCACAGGGTCGGACTCAAGCTCAGCCAGCAGCAGCCCTGAGAGGCTCGGCTCGGGGATCCCTCTAACGAATATTACCAGGACTATTTCCATTGAACATCCAAAAGTTCAAACGTTCCAAACCATCCGTCGTTTCACCCCTTACACAGTAGAAAATGTATTTGGCTCTGGGGCTGACTCAGACACACCATCTAGCAATGCCAAGTCTCGCGACGACGTGACAGTGAAGAGCAGGGTTGTGGAACAGTTCTCTGATACAGAGGAACGAGACAATCTGGGCGAGGAAGACTTCCTCAGTGGTCCATGCACTTCATCTGCTGTTAAGCAGATTTCTAGTGTGGAGTGTTTAAAGGAGGAAAACAGAGAGGGCCCGAATGTGTTCTTTAATGCTGAAGAATGGATTAGACCTAATGTTAATGTGAAACTGGAGCCAGCTAGTCCCTCAAAGAGTGATGGGCAGCAGAAAGCCCCAAAGGCAGAACAAACAGAGAGGCGATCGCCTTCGAGGTCCCGCTCGAGCTCCAGCTCCCGAAGCAAGAAGAAGGTGAAAAGGAAAAAGGCGCTGGTCAAAGAGCGTAAGAGATCCCAGTCGGGGTCTAGGGATAGAGCACACTCAAGGGACCGAAGCTCCAGATCTACCTCTTGGTCAGGTGGAGAAGAGCAGAGCAAATCACACACAGTGAAAAGCAAGAGCAGGAGGTCTTCCACTGACCGCTCCAGCAGTCACGAGCGATCTAAAAAAAAGAAAACAAAGGATAAAACCAAGGATAAAAAGGCAAAAGCTTCTTGGTCTAAGGAGAGAAGGAAATCTCGGTCACGTTCAGGGAGTCCTGGAAGTACTTCTGAGTTTTATGAAAACAGGAAAAAGAAAAGACGGTCTCGATCAAGGTCAAGACGGAGGGGATGTTCCCGATCGAATAGCGTTGAGAGGACTAAAAGGCGGAAACACAGGAGAGACAAAAGCTATGAGAGATATGACAAAGACAGCAGCTTGAGATCAAGGGACAGAAAGAGATCAAGGTCGAGGTCTCGGGAGAGAAGAAAGTGGAGGTCTCGGTCTGCATCTCGATCTCGAGAGCACAAAAGCAGCAAATCAAAAGAAAAAAGACCACGATCGAGGTCACATTCCAAAGAAAGAAAACACCGATCAAGAGAGACCTCGCTTCCTCCTCCTGCAGAAAAGGATCTAAAGCCTCCAGCTGAAACGGTGCCGAGGAGTCTGGAGCAACCTCATTCCTTCAAACAGGAGCCGAAGGAGGAGCTGGTACTGGAAGAGCTTTCCATAACCATCCAACCAAATGTCAAACTTGAGGAAATACATGCTGAGACCTCGGTTCAGCTACAAGAGGCCCAAGAAACCATCAAGACGGAGCCTGTCTGTCGGGAGGTGACCAGTGCAACTGCATTCCCCGTGCCGGAGATCACAAACCTTTGCCTCCCAGCTGGCAACGTGGATTCTTTTGCTGAGGCAGATTTAACGGGCAGTGGCGACCCAGCGGCGCTTGGTAGCTGTAGCAATACAAACCTGGAGATAACTGTTAAAATAGAAAATACGGCCTTGTGTCCGTCTCTGATGGAGCAACCCCCAAAGAAGGAAGTTTTCCTGCATGCTCCCACTAAAGCTGCACCAGTTCAAAGCTCATTCAAAAGCAAAATACCAGATTGTGTGAGGGAGGTGAAAGATGAGTGCCTTGTGTCGGAGGAGAAACCCGGGGACTCCAGTACGCCTCAGCTGGAGGTGGCACCTCAGGGTCCTGCCTTGAAATCAAAAGCTCCGGTGAAAAGAGTTACCTGGAATCTTCAAGAGGAAGAAAGCGGCACCTTGTCTGCTGGAAAAGCTCCAAGTAAGTCTCTCGTTTGGAAAACCAGCAGCAGTTGAATGAGGCTCAGAGCTCGGGTGCCTGGTGAAACCGGGCTGTGGTGTAAGAGCTCTGTCACCTGAGCCGGGGCGGTGGGGAGGTGCCCGAGCCGGGGCGGTGGGGTGGTTTCCAGCCCCGAGAACTGGCATTTTGCTCTTGCTGAAGTCACGAGGTGCGTTAGTGAGTCAGAGCAGACGTGCTGTCCGTGCGGCTCAGCCAGCGGCAGCCTGTTCGCCCATGAAGCATGTGGTGCCGCCCGATCTCTGCGCTGGCAGCCTGCGTTCCGCCCCTCCGGAGCAGCTGGCTTGCCTTCAGACTGTATAAATGCTTCT
This sequence comes from Buceros rhinoceros silvestris, assembly GCF_000710305.1. Taxonomy (NCBI): domain Eukaryota; kingdom Metazoa; phylum Chordata; class Aves; order Bucerotiformes; family Bucerotidae; genus Buceros; species Buceros rhinoceros. Next base: position 13,819 of record NW_010404621.1, on the reverse strand, counting down.
TGGAACCGAGGACCGTGGTGCAGCTCGCTCCTGTGAGCTCTGCGAAGCCAAAGCTGCTGGAATCGGCGTGGCTCGGGACCCTGCTGCTGTCTGTGGTGACAGTCGCTGGTGTGGTTCTTGCTGGTTACCCTCATGGAAACCCAGGAAAATGCAGTAGCTCGAGAGCATGGAAGGTCCTCTCTGATCAGAAGCTTTACAATGTTGATGGCTGCTGAACAAAATCCTTTCCTGGCTGCTTTGTGCTTCATCTTCTTATTTTCATTTTTTAAAATCTAATTGGCTTTGAGTCTTTGACCCCCTGTGTTTATTTTATCCTTAAACATTTTCTTTTCCTTCTCTTGGGCAACCCAGGGATGCCGTTCTACAAACTCCTGCGAGCAAAAGAAGGGGCCTGGAAAGCAGAGGACTTGAACCAGACGTTCAATCAGGTGCAGTTAAATGAGCCTCCTCCAACCAATTACATGATTCCTGAGCCCATGTTTCCTGATCTAGATTCCTCTCAGGTTGGTTCTTACCCAACACCCAAGTGTCATGGAAGGCATCCCACCTCATCTGTGCCCTCGTTGTGCAACACCCTCCTCTCATGGCAGAGTTCGCCCTCCTCTGCGTGTGCCACATTTCATACAGCCCACCCCCAGACCATTCACCCTCCGCTGGCCCCGCGGTCCGAGCAGCACGGTGTCTCCTAATTCTGTCTGTACGTGAAGCCTCTTTCCAGCAGAACGTGGGGAAAGACAGTGCTGTTCGGGAAGCGATGAGCTCCTCCCTGGTTGTGGTCAGGCTGTAAAATCGGCCTCGTGGCACTGTTCCAGTCTGTGCTTCACCAGGGAAAAGGTGAGCGGGGCTGGTGCTGGCTTCTGGTGCGCAGAGGCCGAGGGGGGGGCTGGGACGGCAGCCTCCCCCGTCTAAACTGGTAACTGCTGCTTTGAGTGGATAGAGGGTGCTCTGAAAATCCCGATCCGACGCTCTAAGTACAAGCTTCCATAAATCAATACCTGTTTTGCAGGTGTACTGTCAAAACGTCCCTCTGACACCACCGCTGCCCTCCAGCCTTCCCCCCTACGCCCCCGTCAGCCAGCCCACAGTGCAGTTCATCATGCAGGGCAGCCTGCCGGCGCTGGGCTGCCTGGCGGGACAGAGCCTGACCCCGGAGCCAGGCAGCCTGGCTACCGCATCTGAACCAGGAATCCAAGCTGCTTCTGTTGGGAACACGGAAGAAAAGATCAGAACACCCAAAGCTCCAGTGGACAGAACGAAAAACGAGGAGGTGGGTGGATGCCCTCATGTAGCAAATGCAAACCAGGAATGAGCTGTAATTTGGACAGGTGTGTTCATCTACTGGAGGGTCGGGAGGCTCCACAGAGGGACCTGGCCGGGCTGGATCCATGGGCCAAGGCCAGTGGGCTGAGGTTCAACAAGGCCAAGTGCCAGGTCCTGACCCAGGGTCACACCAACCCCCTGCAACGCTCCCGGCTGGGGGAAGAGTGGCTGGAAACTGCCCAGGGAAAAGGACCTGGGGGTGTTGGTTGACAGTGGCTGAAGAGGAGCCAGCAGTGTGCCCAGTTGGCCAAGAAGGCCAACGGCATCCTGGCTTGTACCAGCACTGGTGTGGCCAGCAGGAGCAGGGCAGGAATCATTGCCCCGTACTGGGGGCCCTG
>NW_010404621.1:10206-12145 GCF_000710305.1 Buceros rhinoceros silvestris | reverse complement strand
GCACGTGGGATGCTGCACCTCGAATCCTGGGTCCAGTCTGGGCCCCTCACTCCAGGAAGGACATTGAGGGGCTGCAGCGTGTCCAGAGAAGGACAGCAAAGCTGGGGCAGGGTCTGGAGCACAATGTGCTGAGGAGCAGCTGAGGGACCTGGGGGGGTTGAGGCTGGAGCAAAGGAGTCTCCGGGGAGACCTTCTGGCTCTGACACCTCCCTGACAGGAGGCTGCAGCGAGGGAGGGCAGGGTCGGTCTCTTCTCCCCAGGATCAAGCGACAGGACAAGAGGAACTGGCCTCAGGTTGTTCCAGGAGAGGTTGAGGTTGTCCCTGAGGAGCCATTTCTGTCCCGTTGGGGTTGTGCAGGTGTGTCCCAGGCTGCCCAGGGCAGTGGTGGAGCCCCCATCCCTGGAGGGGTTTCCCAGCCGTGTGGAGGTGCTGCTGAGGGACAGGGGGCAGTGGGGACCTGGCAGTGCTGGGGAATGGGGGCACTCGGGACGCTGAAAGGTCTCTTCCAACCAGAACAATTCTATGATTCTGTGTTTATTTGTACTCTTGAAGTCTGGGGCGTTTTAAGTTCCTCTACTGTATTTTCCCAGCTCCTGTTGTCAGGGTTGTTTGGTGCCAACCCGGGAGCAGCAGCCAGTCCTTCCTTTGAATTCTTTTGGGATTTACTACATTTGATGGTTCCGCTTTCTACTGCTTCCTCACAATAAGACAGAGAGGGTTTAAAGCATCTAAAATACATGCCTAAAGTTCTGAAACGTTCTTCCATCAGTGTTTGGAAGGGACTTTCCAGAAGTCAGAACGTGCACCTTTCTCTAAGCAGCTGGTTTTCTCCTTTCCCCACCAGTTTTGTTGCGAGAACTGACGTTCCTGTCAGTCCTCCGGAGAGGTGGGACTGTATCGTTGGATGGATGCTTACTTCAGAGCTGTTGGAAGGGAGGAGACCGAAATGAGCAGGCAGACATTGTGGTCACTTGCTTAGAACACATGCTGTAAGACCTGGAGTAAGTGTGACGCAAAGCACAGGTCCCTCGTAGCGTGAGCGGGGAGTTGTTTCCCGGCTGCAGCTCACTCTGAAGGAAATCCCTTCGTGGCTAGTGCTTGCCTGGGCCACTGAAACTGTGAAAAGAGTGTTTCCATCACTAGAGCGTTTCTCAGAGAAACAGATTCTGAAACTGTTCCCCAGACCACATGAGGTAACGGCCTTCTCCTTGCTGTGCAGTACATGAAGAAGCTCCACATGCAGGAACGGGCGGTGGAAGAAGTGAAACTCGCTATCAAACCCTTTTACCAGAAGAGGGAGATCACGAAGGAGGAGTACAAGAGCATCCTGCGGAAAGCGGTGCAGAAGGTGCGGAGGGGCGGCCTGGGGAGAAAGGACAGCACTTTGGACCGCGCTCGCCAGCTTCTGCACTCAACGCAGCTCCCTGCCCCGTGACTCACGCTCTGGGGTGAAGCAGCAGCTGCTTGACGCAGGGCTGAGCGGTGCGGTCGGGCCGGCCCTTTGAGCTCGTGTTGTGGGTGGTGCAGAACATGGCCAAGCTCCAGCTGCCCGAGCTGGAGTGTTCTCTGGTGTGTGCCTTGGGTGGGAAGGGTCACATCCCTCCCTTAAAAACTTAGGCCGGAATAGTCAAGCTGTTCCTGATAAGGCACAAAGTATTTTCTCCCTGTAATTCCCCGAGCGTCCGTGGTGTCCCTGAACTTTGGGGGAGGCCGTGCCGTTTGGCTGATGGTGACTTTTGTCTCGGATGGTAGCGCTGGCCAGGTCGCGGCTAAAAAAGACCCGGTAGCAGGTGGACGTTGTCTTGTGAGAGCGAGTAATGTTCTCTTGGTGACTGCAGTTCAGTGACGCCCCAGAGTGTTCTGTGTCCTCGCTGTCGCTGAGAAGTGCCATCGTTAATCAAAGTTCCCGAGTTAGTGGCTGCAGGGTCACATCGGCTG
>NW_010404621.1:8861-10113 GCF_000710305.1 Buceros rhinoceros silvestris | reverse complement strand
GTTCCCGGGTTAGTGCCTGCATGTTCACATCGGCTGCGTGACCCGGGTGATCCCCAGGGGCGGTTTGTAGAGAGCTGAGCAGCACCAGCTGCTGTTGAAGTCACTGTGAACTCTGCTCTGAACGCTGATAGAGTTCTTTGTTCTCTTTTTCCTGTACCTCAGAATGGGCCCCCAGAACTGCCAGGTGCTTTTAACCTGAGCGTCGCTTCCTCAAAACCACCAGAAAAATGGGAAATCAGCACTTCCTTGGTCACGGTGTATCGCGGAAAACTGGCTGGGCAGAAAAGTAAAGATGAATAATTCTGCTTTCAGAGGTGCTTCTGCATCCAGCTGGTGCCCAGAAGATAGGCCCTGGGCCGTTTCTGGAATGCCTGAAGTCAAACACTTCTCATATCCTTGAGTTTCCTGCTCTGTGTCCCACTATGAGAGTCGAGGGCCCTTGGGGGAATCGGTTCCCCTGGGGAGCTCAAGGTCTTCCCTCTCGTTTGTCTGAGCTGCTGCAGTGCTGTTAACGGAGCGATTTTTCTCACCCCTTGCAGATCTGCCACAGCAAGAGCGGAGAGATCAACCCCATGAAGGTGGCTAACCTGGTGAAGGCCTACGTGGAAAAATACAAACACATGAGGAAACATAAGAAATCTGATAGTGAAGAGACACGTGAAGTAGAAAACTGAGAGCGAGCAGCAGCCCCCATGACTCGAACCGAACTTGTTCTGGCTGCGAACGCTGTGCCAGAGGGAGAGACAAACAGATCTACAGGGGCATCTCGTTGAGAACAAAATGCAGAGAAAGGAGACGATGATGTGACGTTCCTGCGGACCTTGCTTTGGAGTTGTTTCCGTGTGGGAATGAAGTTGGGTTTGGTTTGGGTGTTTTGGGATTTCCTGCAGACGTAGAACCGAGCGACAGCCGCACGCCTCAGACTGGCAGAGTCATTCAAGGGGAAGCCGGGCGGCGATGCGCCGGGGGGACTCCTGGGATGCTGCAGCTCTCCGGGTTCCTTTGGTCACGTTTTGGGGCTGTGCACTTGTCTTTCTACAAGTTTTCAAACCGGACACCACTTCTCATAGCGGGACGTCGAGAGCTGTCGCTGTTCCCTGGTGTTTATTTATCAAAATACCGATTGTCTTTAGAAACTTTGGATTTCATACTTGAATCGTCGTCTTTTAGCCCGTTCGGTGGTGAGCGAAGCCTGACTCGCTCTGTCCTTTGGGGATTGCCGGAAGGAGCTGACCTTTGTAACCGCCTGCAG
>NW_010404621.1:8339-8745 GCF_000710305.1 Buceros rhinoceros silvestris | reverse complement strand
GCACGGCTCAAGCCACGGCCTTGAGTTAGGTTCTGCTGGGAGTAACTCGTTAGTGAAAAGTTTCATTTCGGGGTGGGCGACGGTGTTGCACTTCTGTAAATAACGCGCTGAGGGCTGGGTTTGTGTTGCCTTCCAGGAAACAAGCGGAATGAAAGCGAGCGTGGTGGGTTTTCAGTGGCAGGCTGGAGGGGTGAGGTTGACCCGATGTACAAAGCAGAAATGTTGACAGAATTTATAAAGTTATTTTGAACGGTTTTAGTCCTGTCGCAGGTGTCATTTGTTTGCCGTGCCACTGCCTCCCGCCCCGTGTCACCCCACGCATCAGGGAGACGCTGTTTAACAGGGCGGCTGGAGAGAAAACCAGTCGGTTGCAGCTGAGACAATGGATCTCCCCTCTCCCGGCGCA
>NW_010404621.1:6200-8283 GCF_000710305.1 Buceros rhinoceros silvestris | reverse complement strand
CCCACGCATCAGGGAGACGCTGTGTAACAGGGCGGCTGGAGAGAAAACCAGTCGGTTGCAGCTGAGACACTGGCTCTCCCTTCTCCGGCGGCTGCTGGAGCTGACGGCAGCGCCGCAGGAGGCCTTTCGGCACCTCTGCCAAACCGCCCTCGGTGAGGAGGCTCCTGCTGCCCACCGTGAGGTTTGTCTGCTCTGCCGTAATTTTGGCTGTGGGTCCAAGGTGCTGGATTAGGGACTTTTCAATTGAAAACAAGCCCGTACAGCAGAACTGTCCGGACCGGCGGAACACTTCACTGCTGTTGTTCACCGCCCAAGAGGAGTGGTGATGGGGGAGCCCTGGGCTTTGGGGGGTTGATCTTCCATGGCTCTGCTTGCTCACGGTAAGGAAGCGTAGCCTGAGGGGGGTAGAAGGGATCGACAGCTCTAGGCTTGCTTTGGAGATTTGGGCACAAAGGCTCAAAGATAGCAAAAGAATCCCAGACTGGGGGGGCTGGCAGGGACCTCTGGGATCACCCAGTCCAAGCCCCTGCTAGAGCAGGTGCCCAGGATGGCGTTGGCCCAGGTGGGTTGGGGATCTCTCCAGAGCAGGAGACTCTACCCCCTCTCTGGGCAGCCTGGGCCGGGGCTCCTCACTCTCACAGCAAAGAAGTTTCTCCTGCTCAGCTGGAGCTGGCTGGGTTCCACTTTGTGCCTGTTGCCCCTTGTCCTGTCACTGGGCACCACTGGGCAGAGTCTGGCCCCTCCTCCTGACCCCCCTTTAGCTATTGAGGAGGTCCCCTCTCAGGCCCCAGTCCTTGCCCAAATAGAGTTCAGAAGCTGTCATGGCACCGTCAGCAGGGGAACAGGGGGATGCGCTCCGGCTGTGAGCGCGCTGAGGCTGGAAACGGGACACCTGGGGGTGGAGTGGAGGAACGGTCCTGGAGTAACCTGGCCACGCGAGCGGGGAAGGGCTGGGGCTGTGGAAAACAAAGCTGGAGTAACCGAGAAAAGCGATGGCACTGTTGACCAGGGAGAGGAGGTCAATCCGCCGTGTTCCTCAGACGGCTTCACCGCTTTACATTCCTGGTTAGTGTTAGCCTTGAATTAAAGCAAAACTGACAAGGAGCACAAGTCCTGGCGGGACCGTGGCCTTGTCTGGAGGACACCTTGTCTGTGACGTGCAGGAGGACTTGCTGCACGCGCTTTCCCTGCAGTTAGGCGAACAAGAGCGCTGGGTCTTCCCTTCTGTCGCCCTTTCCAAAGCAATCTGTCACCTCGTAAGCTGCTCCTTAGGGCAGGAGGAACAATGAGAAACAGACCGAAAAACGCCTCTTCCGGCACGTTCTAGAAAACCAGCTCTTGTTGGTGTCCTTTCCCTCCCGTGCCGCAGTGGTAACGCCAAAGGCTCCTTCAGCTGCTCTAAGAAGTGGCCCCAGGAGCTTCTCTGCCACCATCTTCATCCCGTGGGTGACCTGCAGAGCTGCTCTGGGACATACCGCGGCTGTGGATTCTGGCCAGAGGTTGTTGGGAGCTGCTCTGAGGATGGATGGAGAAAGAGGGGGTGGGGTTCCCAGCCAGAGGCGGGGAGCAGAACAAGAGGAGGAAACGAAAGCGGGAGGGTGTGGGACCAGGAGGATCCAGCTGGAGCCACGCTGCAGGGCCATGGCCCAGCCCCGAGCCTGTGAGTAGCTGCCCTGGGTCACTGCCGCCCTGCTGCAGCACGGAGCGCGGAGCCCTTCGGCTCAGCGCTGTGATGGTGCTGGGGAGAGACCGCGCACTTGGCAGAAGCAGAACAAGAGGAGGAAACGAAAGCGGGAGGGTGTGGGACCAGGAGGATCCAGCTGGAGCCACGCTGCAGGGCCATGGCCCAGCCCCGAGCCTGTGAGTAGCTGCCCTGGGTCACTGCCGCCCTGCTGCAGCACGGAGCGCGGAGCCCTTCGGCTCAGCGCTGTGATGGTGCTGGGGAGAGACCGCGCACTTGGCAGAGGGGGGATCCCGCGTTCCCGCTGGGCTCACGGCGCGCCCCAGGTTTAGGCGGCGAGAACCGCCGCTGAGTCAGGCTGAGCAGGGCATGCCTTGCGCAAGGGGATGCTGGACAAGGAGG
>NW_010404621.1:5302-6131 GCF_000710305.1 Buceros rhinoceros silvestris | reverse complement strand
CTGAGCAGGGCATGCCTTGCTCAAGGGGATGCTGCACAAGGAGGGGAAGTGAAATGAGGGGGAGGAAAGCAAACGGGCCCTGGTTTGTTCCAGTGTTGTGTGAACCCCATCGCACGTGCCCCTGGGGCTCCTCGTGCCTGCAAACCTCTCTGCGCCCAACACCGTCCTTTTGGGGATGTTCTTGGCCATCACCCGGTCCCTTCTGGTGGGCCCTGCCCTGTGGAGGATCCCGCTGTCCCCGCGTCGTTCCCCCAGGCTCCCAGAGCATCTCTGTGTGTCTGGAGCGGAGGGAGGATGTGAGAGAGGAAGTGTCTGACCTCGCCAGCCCTGGCCCCAACGCCTCTCCCCAGCTGTGGTCGAGAGCTGGGCGCCTTATCTGGAGAGCCGCTCTCCTGCGGGCGGCTCTGCCCTGCCAGCCCGCTGCCGGCATCTGAAACCTGCTGGTTGCAGGGTGGATGTATCTGTGGCTGGAGCTCTCCCAGCGCTTCCACGAGCACAAAGCCGTTAGAGGGATGCCCAGGCTGCAGGTCAGCGTCTGCTGGGCACCATTTCTTCCCGCATCCTCAGGCCCAGCCAAGATCCCTGTGCCTCGGCTTTAGTTCCTCTCTCTCGAGGACACGGGTGCTGCTCAACCAGCTCCTGGGCTTGGCTCCTGCTTTTCCTTGCGGGCCAAAATGATCCCAATGTCGCGCAGAGCTCAAGGAGGGGAATGGTGTCTGCGCTCCAAAGGGTGAAAGTCTCTGAAGCCCCTTCCCTGTCCCACGTGCCCAGGTCGGGAGCAGGAGGCGGCGTTGCGGGAGGTGACTCTCTCTATGCAGAGGCTGCGCGG
>NW_010404621.1:2201-5075 GCF_000710305.1 Buceros rhinoceros silvestris | reverse complement strand
CAGGAGGCGGCTTTGCGGGAGGGGACTCTCTCTATGCAGAGGCTGCGCGTGCTGCCGCCAGCAGTCCTGAGCAGCCCCGCGCTGGAGAGCCTGGTCCTGGACAGGAACAAGCTCAGGAGCGTCACCGGCATCGCTAAACTTTGTCACCTGAAGAAGCTGATACTGTCCAAGAACGAGATTGTGGACTTTCCCAGCGAAGTCCAGAGCCTGGTCTGGTTAGAGAAGCTTGAGCTGAACCAGAACCAGATCCGGGTCATCCCGGAAGGGGTTTTCTCCCATCTCCCCAGGCTTAAACACTTGCGGCTGAACAACAACCGTCTCGGTGCCCTCCCCAGGGACCTGGCAGCTTGTCGAGGCAGCCTCCAGTACCTCAACATCTCCAGCAACCTGTTCCGGACCTTCCCCCGGGTTGTCCTGCAACTGACGCACTTACAGGAGCTCCACGTGCAGAAAAACGCCCTTCGCCAGCTCCCCAGGGAGCTCTTCCAGGGGCAATCCCTGAAAATGTTCAAGGCCAATGGGAACCCCCTCCGGGAGCCACCCAGCGAAGTGTGCGCTGGGGGCATCCAGCAGATCCGGAATTACTTCAACCAGCTTCAGCACAGTTCGGGGCAGGAGGACAAGAGGGTCAAGACCATGTTCCTGGGGGCCTCGCTGGCGGGGAAGTCCACCATCTGCAAAAGCCTGAAGCAAGGGCGAACCAGACTGATGCCCAAGGAAGAACGAACGGTTGGGATAGAGATCAGTGAGTTCCAGATTGAGGACTTCACGTTTCTCTTCTGGGACTTCGCCGGGCAGCTGGAGTACTACATGACCCACCACGTGTTCATCACCCCACAGGCGCTCGTCATCCTCGTCATCAATCTCCACATGTAAGTGCTGAGCTGGTTTGGGTCCAGAGGGGAGCGGGAGAAGAAACCAGTGGCTGGGGAAGCTTTCCCCTTGTGTGGGATCACACCATTTCCGTTGGACCTCGGTGCCTGGACTTCGCGCCGCTGGAGCGCTCGCTCCCTTCCCCTTTTTGCAGGCCACTCTTAATTAAGCCACTAGATCCGCCGTCACCTTACCAAAGTGTCCTCTGTCCTGAGGGGTTAGACGAGCCCTAACTCCCCATGTGACAATGGGTCCACTTCTCAACAGCTTTGCTTTCTGCCTTGGAAAATCTTCTACGAGTCCTCCTGTGTCTCACGGTGCTCCCTGAATATGGAGGGAGCATCAGGCCTGGGCTCTGTGGCTCCGAGAGATGCTCCCAGCCACAGCAGGGACCAACTTTGCTGCACTCCAGAGCTTTAGCTGGCTTAGCTTAAGGATGGGAAACTTAAGGATGAGCTTGGCCATGGCCCGTGACACCGTAGGAGATCTCAGTCCTTCTCCAGTAAGCCCCTGGGGCAGCACAGCCTGCGTGGTCAGGGCAGTGCTGGTGGAAGCCAGCTGGAGATCCGGAGGGCTAGATGTGAGTTTAGGATTTTCTTTTGCTCCCTCCCCAGGTACCAAACTAATAATGAGAGTTTCAAGGAGCTTGTGGGTTTCTGGATCAACAACCTGTTCATGCGAGTCCCAAACTCGGTGGTGCTTCCTGTAGGAACACACGTGGACTGCTGCTGGCAGGAGGAGGTGGAGGAGAAGAGACACGACATCATGGCCAAGATTGCAGCCATGCTGGCAGAAAGAAAAAGCAACCTCGCTCACTTCATCGACAACTTGGAGGGCAGCGAGGAGCCTGAGTTTTACGTGGACCAGTGGGAGAGGCTGAAGGAGATGGAGAGCTGCACGTTAACCGTAGGGCTGAGATGATGGTGGTTCCTCGCCGTCTGTGGTCACCCCGCGGTCTCCGGTGCTACTGGTGGGGGTGACCTGGTGCTAACGCATCAGGCTGCTACTGCAGCTGCTCCCTGGGGCTGGGGTGGGCACAGTAACCCCTGGATGCGACCTGCTGGGTCCTGGTCCCTGCTCCGTGGTGGGCAGCTCCTCCCGTGGCTTGTAGCAAGTGCCTGGGGAGGAGCGTGAGAGGGCATTTGCCATCCCCAGGTGATTTCCTGGGAACTGCTGCAGAGCAAAGGTGTGAGGGAAGCACCCTCTGAAGCTGAGCCAGTGGGGTGTCCTATCCTCGGTGACCTCCCTGGCATGAGGCCCCTCCTTTACCCCTCAGGCTAGAAGACTCCTCTGGATGTGCTTTTGGCAGGCGTCTGCTTTCTCTCTTCCAGATCTTAAACTTAGTTGCTGTCAACTGTACGGATCACCATGACATCAAAAAGCTTGAGGCCACTATTCTGGAGCACGTGAAGAATGAGGAGCTCTTCCCTGAGGTCGTCCGAGTGCTACCGCCCATCTACAGGCAGGTGGAAGCTGCCATCGTAGATATTGCCCAGAGCGAGGAGATGGCAGACCACGGTGAGTGGTCTTCACCCCCACTGCACCTCCAGGGAGGACTCGCCGTCCTGTGGCTGGGACGGGCTCTCTGGTGCTTGCTGCACCTTCTGGCTTCGCGCACGTGGTGGGTGGGGGTTGCTGCTGAAGACCTCGCAGAATTAATTCAGACCTGGAGAATTAGTTGTGGCTGCTATGAGCAGCGACCCCCAAGGCAGGCGCCCAGGGAACAGTGGAGGAAAAGGCCAAGTGTGTCTTCACCAGGAGGCTCTGCCAGCAGCCACCAGCCCTGAGGTGCTTGCTGCACCTTCTGGCTTCGCGCACGTGGTGGGTGGGGGTTGCTGCTGAAGACCTCGCAGAATTAATTCAGACCTGGAGAATTAGTTGTGGCTGCTATGAGCAGCGACCCCCAAGGCAGGCGCCCAGGGAACAGTGGAGGAAAAGGCCAAGTGTGTCTTCACCAGGAGGCTCTGCCAGCAGCCACCAGCCCTGAGGTGGGTTATTCCT
>NW_010404621.1:0-1743 GCF_000710305.1 Buceros rhinoceros silvestris | reverse complement strand
GGCGCACCACCAGCACCCGCTGTCAGCTCTGGCCCCCCCGGCCGCTGTAGGGTTACAGGGTGAGGAGCAGAGGATGCTTTTCTTCTGCGGAGATAAGCCAGGCCCTGCTGCCTGTCCCGCTGCGTGACTTGACGACCATCTGAGGTTGCACTGGCTGAACCGGAGCTCTTCCGGCTGGAGACGAGCTTGCTCCTTCCAACCATGAAAACCAACAAACAGTATCAGCCTCGTTTTCCAGCTGCCCCGCTGAGGTCCTGGCAGGCTGTTGGCACCACTGGGACAAGGCGGCACCGTGGGAGCTGCGAGATGGCACTGGGACATCGGGCCACAGTCACTGCGCTGCTCCCAGCTGCTTCCCCAGCGACAGCGTGGGTGACGTTGGGTGCTGCTGGCGTTTGTTGGCTCTCTAAAGCACCTTCCTTGGAAGGCTGGTGTCCGAGAGGCGTGTTGAGCACCCGTGTCTCCCTCTAGGCATGATGGACCTCCAGTACCTGCTCAGCAAACTCTCCCAGTGCGATCACCTGGCCAGTCTGGGCAGAGAGCTTCTCCAGGACATCCTGCGGTACCTGCACCGCGTTGGGCTTGTTGTGTGGTACGAGGAAATCAAGCACCTCGAAAGCACCGTTTTTCTCCAGCCTACCTTCCTCATAACAATGTTCAAGGTGGGTATGGGGATGGCGACCATCTTCTTTGCAGGGCCCAGCTCTGCAGCTTTGCTGGGCTCCTTACTGGCGCCTCATCTCTCCTTCTCTTCCCGCCCAGCTCCTTGTGAGGTACCGCCTAGTCCAGCAGCTAGAAAGCATCTCTGTGGACACACTGATTGGGGAACACGCCACCATCAGAGACAGGTCCAACTGGGTGTGGACCTTCAAGTCCAAGGCCATGCTGTGCCACCGGGCTGTGCGTGCCCTGGTGAAGCACCAGCTCTGTTCGGAAGGGATGCGGGACGTCTTTGAGGAAATCATGGGGCACAGGCCCCACAGAGGCAGAGGGAAGCTCTTCAGCATCCTGGAGCACTTTGAGCTCTGCCTGGAGGTGAGGCACGCCGAAGCGCTCAACCCACAGGCCAGCGAGTTTGTGCCCGGGAAGAAGTGGGAGACAACGCGGGGCCAAGGCGAGTCCTGGTACTTGTTCCCAACCTATCTGAACCAGACCGAGGAGGTCTCTGAGGTGTGGGGAGGAGACCACCCTGAGGACCTCCACATCCGTGCCTACTTCTCACCCGAAATACCCGAGGGTTTCTTCCAGAGGTAAGCAGTGGTCTCCAGCCCCTGACGGGGCCTCGTGGTTCCGGGTTTGCTCGGCACAGCGCCGGAACGACTGTCCCCAAGCCCCTGGCTCTCGACACCAGCACCAGCCAAGGCATGAGGCTGAGACTCAGGAGACCAGGGCGGCTTCTCAGCTCTGCCACAGGCACGTGGGGCCCTGGATGAACCATCTCAGTGCTGCCTGGATGAGAGCAAGGGCCACGCTCCTCCTGGGTCACCTTTCATCTGGGGCTAGTCTGTGCCCATCCAGGCAGCCAGAGGTCTCCCAGTCCCCCCTGAGGATGGTCCAGTTTCTACGGGCTCCGGGGCTGTCCCGTTTTCTGGAAGGTCTCTGGTCTCTGTGGAGTTCTCAACCCGTGTCCGGAGTCGTATCTGACGGTGTCACGGTTTAAGCGGGGTCGGCAGCCCAGCCTCACACAGCCGCTCGCTCACCACCTCCCTGCGGTGGGATGGGGGAGAGGATGGAAAGAGGAAA
>NW_010404620.1:0-205 GCF_000710305.1 Buceros rhinoceros silvestris | reverse complement strand
CAATACCCTCACCGCCGTACACCCCCCCTGATGTGGTCACCCCGGTACACCCACCCCAATATACTCACCCCAGTTCACCCATCCCAGTATAACCCACCCCGACAGCTGCACCCCAATACACTCACCGCCGTACACCCACCCTGATGTGGTCACCCCAGTACACCCACCCCAATATACTCACCCCAGTTCACCCATCCCAGTATAA
>NW_010404619.1:0-318 GCF_000710305.1 Buceros rhinoceros silvestris | reverse complement strand
TTCTCCAAGCCGTTCCCAGGGAGAGCAGTGATTTATGGAGACCCCCAGCCCGCTCCCCCCCGCTCCCGGCTGCCTGGGCTGCGAGTTTAATCTGGGGCTGTGAATTCAACATAAATCACTTGATTAAAAGCTCTACTTAATTTAGGGGGGTGGAGGGAGGGGGCAGAGCGCAGCTGATCGATTTAATTTACACGGGGAAATAGCAGCAAGCAGATGCTTTTAAAAGGGCCAGCGAGGCCGGTGGCGCTGCAGCCGTTTCATCTTAACCATTTAAGTGCTGGGTAAAGGGGCTGGCAGCCGCTGCCCCCCCAGGGGGGC
>NW_010404618.1:0-16203 GCF_000710305.1 Buceros rhinoceros silvestris | reverse complement strand
TTTAAGCTGTGCAGCAATTCACTTCTCCTTAGAAGATGGATCCAATCATCGGCATGGCCAATTCTGAGATGAGGTGTACCAAGATGATTTGCATCAAGAAGCTGCAAGTTGTACCATAGTAAGGGGGTAATAATCTGTTAACTGCTTAGGAAAAAACTTTATAGTATAACTCCAACTGGAATGTCTTTAACCAGGAGAGAGCTTGAGAAAGTACACTTTAAATGGGAAAACCACCTTAGTGAAAGCCTTCTAGCAAGAAAACACAGTGGGGCTAGGTGGCTTTGTTAACTGAACTGTATCAGCCTTGCTGCCCTGGTATGATGATCTTAATGTCAGCACAGTCTGTGAACAAGATATTTCAAAGTCAGGTAGAGAAGGAAGAAGCAGCACTTAGGTTGCACGTTGCAGGCTCAAGAAATGAAAGAAAATCACAACAAATCTTAAAATCCTGTGGGGTTACAAAGGAACACATTTTCAGTGGTATTTTTGGAGAGGTGAGGAGACTCTTCTGAGGTGCTGTATCATTGTAGTGTTTACATCTAAAGAAATAGCAGCTGATAAGAGAGGGTAAAGAAGGCCAGGCAGGCTCTGTCCCTCTCTAAACCAGAATCGGAACTAATTTGCAGGAAGATACCTGCAGGATGGCTCTGCCTCCCGGCTGCCGGCAACAAGGCACTACTTCTGCTCATTCATTGTCACTGCTTTATGTATCCAGCCTAGAAAGGGAGAGGAATAAAATTGGAACTTCACTCCCTAATCTTCCCCTCAGCCTCCAGCCTCTGGAGCAAGCACCCTAGAAGCAACAGAGAAGCAGAAGTTGAGAGAAACAGAAGACATGTGTGATAAGACTGGCATACAGATCAAAGGAATATGAGGGCATAAAATGATTACTGATCTTTCTCAGACCCTGGAGTTGTTGTTCTGACGCTACATTATAAGTGGGTTTTTTAATTATAATTTATTTCTCCTTAATCTGAGTCCAGCTACAGAATCCTCTCTAGCAGTCTTTCTCCTATCTGAGCTCAGATACAAATGGTACCTATCTGCAGTTCAGGGCCCCACAGTGCAATCTTCAGACATTCCAGTTTTGACTGCCTCCCTGAGTGCACCACAATGGTAGGGCAAGTTTGACTTTCTGACTCTGAGTGATGCACTCACATCTGGTTTCTTACAGGAAATGCAGCTGTAAATATAATAGCTCTATGCAAAATAAAGAATGCTTTCCCTGTGGCATCTCCTCAAGAAGTGTAAATGCCCCTTTTCCCCCTTAAAACTGGAGATATTTTTCTCTTCCATATGGGTGTATATACACGGAAAGTCATATCCTCCTTATTAAAAAGCCCTTCAGAAGAAGCCAGAAAATAAATCTTTCAAGCATGCTCAGGGCACTTCAACTATACAGCTTCTATCCATCTCATGACTGTATTTTATTAGATAGTTGCTCAGTTTCAGCTCCAGGCAGTCTCTGCCTATGCTAAAGGTTTGAATCACTGCAACTGTAATGAATGCTGAAGCAGAGTTGAAATGCTCACTACTTATAAATATTAAACGCTCCTAAATTGCTTTGGAAGTATCAGTCAGAGGAGCTTTATGGCGAAGAATTAATCCTGAAGATGTGTGTAGTAGGAGAGGGTACCATGTAGCTGAAGCCAGGAGGCTGACAGCTGTTCTGCTGGCTGGTCGATATTCAGGTCCTAAATCAGGGTAATGCTAGTCACCGGCACAGTTACTTTAAGGTGAATATTTATGTTTTGCCAATTCTCATAAATTTCGGTGTTGGTGCTGCAAGCCCTCCAGTGGTCCCGTATCTGTGTATCTGTGAGACCTTTGAGGCACAGGAAAGGTGTGACTGACCGCTGCCTCTGGCAGGCTGTTTGAGGTGAAAATGATCATTGTTCAACTCTCAGCGATATGACTGGATACAAACAGAGCAGATTTTGCATTTGATTTTCCATCCTGATACTGACAGTGAGTGTCTCTACAGCCTGCAACTTCCACACAGTCTTTTTAAGAAACACAAAAATAGAGCAGGAAGGAAAAGAATGGGTGAAGACTGAACAGGGAAGCTGCCAACTGCCTTTTTGTGGCCCATGCACAGTTAGAGTAGAGAGCTGGT
Organism: Buceros rhinoceros silvestris; assembly: GCF_000710305.1. Lineage (NCBI taxonomy): Eukaryota > Metazoa > Chordata > Aves > Bucerotiformes > Bucerotidae > Buceros > Buceros rhinoceros. The sequence continues at coordinate 14,087 of NW_010404618.1, read as the reverse complement.
AGTGGTACTCCAAAGCTGTCCTTCCTATCAGAGATGCTGTAATGGTGACAGGACAACTTCAGCAGGCTGGGAGAATAGAAATCCTGTATTTCCCAGGGAATGTTCTGGAGCGACCAGGGCTTCAGCTGAGGTGCCTTTGTGCTCTCTTTAGTAGCTCATTGCATGAAATAGCCTATAATCTAAAAAGATAATAGAAAGGGAAACAAGGCAATGGGTGATCCGAGGTCAGCAACCTGTTGATCTTCCAAGAAAAATACTATCTTTTTCACTGGAGAATACCAGCTCATGATGTCAGTTCAGCTTCAATGGACTTCCGCAAAACCCATGGTGGGGTTCCAGTCTGTCCTGATGCCTCAGTTGCTGTGAGAGTCCCTTTGAAATATTTTATCAAATAGGTATTTTTTAGATTTAACCTGTTTCTATTTCAAAACTGGGCATGTGGGGAAGTTCCTCTGAATTGGAAACTCTGCTCTCCAGCCAGAGCTCTGTCCTGCTCAACAGGCCATGCAGCATCTGCCTGCTGGTATGCCAGCACAGTGGAACAACACTGATGCATGACACAGACATTGGTCTCCATCCCACCATAAAGATGGATAAATGGAGACAAACACACAAAATTACTAACTCACTGACTGAATTGATGGTACAGCTGGGGCTAGAAAACAAGAGTTAATCCGTTTCTCTGCCCAAAATATAAAGACCCCATCTGGCACTGCAGCAGCTCGTACAGCACCAATGCTACCAATCAATCAAAAAGACAAAGTAGCTTCTACAACACGCCAAGCAGTACCCTCATAACTAAGAGCACGAAGATTAAAAAAAACAAAAAAACCCACAAATTTTCAGAAGAATAAAAGAAGTTCTATTGAAATTGGACTACTGGCATTATCCATGATGACTCGTGCTGGCTCCTCAGCTGAGGTTACAGCTTCCTGAAGCAACAGTTTGGATGGCTGCATATCACCTAGCCTAAAAGCAACGGCAGCCGGGATGAACTATGCATAGCCATATAGTGCAATGGAGTTGTATGTTGTAAGGAACTTGGAGATAGCTTTCAGTTGTTCTTCTGCTCCAGAGCTCCCTTGCTACCTTGATCTAGCTGCCTGTGCTCAAATTCACAAGAGCTTTTAGATACTGAGTTGATACTTTACAGATCTGCATTTAAATAAACAAAAATTAAATTCTGGCCATGCAGCTTTTCAGATAATCTGAATTCCTTGTGTGCCTAAGCTTCACCTTTGAGGTTCCTTTCATGCTTGCATCACTGTATCTGTCTTGAAAACACTGAGCCATTCACATCTCATTTCGTATTTCGAACGAAATATTCATAGAATCATAGAATAGTTTTGGTTGGCAGAAACCTTTAAGATAATCAAGTGCAACCATTAACCTATCACTGCCAAGTGACAACTAAATCATGCATCTAAGCACCACATCTATACCTCTTTCAAATACCTCCAGGAGTGGTGACTCAAACACTTACCTAGGCAGCCTGTTCCAGTGCTTTACAATTCCTTTTGGTGAAGAACTTTTTCCTAATACCCAACCTAAATATCCTCTGATGCAACTTGAGGCCACTTGCTCTCATCCTGTCACTTGTTACTTGGATGAAAAGACCAACCCCCACTGTTGGTATCTTTCTAGCAGAAATTAAAACTGTGAAAAATATGCTACTCTCTCTGGGAAACTCAGCAGCCGAAACCCAGCTGCAACACCATCAAGTGAGAAACTTTATCTCTAACTAGCCTCTGCTTGATTAACACTAACCAATCAGAAACTGTGTGTGAACTAAGCCCTCTGTCCAATCATAGTGCCTTAAGAGATGCATGCTGAGTGACAAGGAACATATCCAATCACTATGTAACCAGTCACGTGAGCAAGAATCTATTGTCTATAAATGGAGAAGCATTGTAAACAATAAATGAGTTTCACTGCACACCACATTGGTGTCAGAGTGATTCTCCGTCCCAGCATGGGAGACCTCGCCATAATTGGGGGCGCATCGCCACACCCCACCTCACGACAGCCTCCTTTCAAGTAGTTGTAGAGAGTGACGAGTTCTCCCCTCAGCCTCCTTTTCTCCAGGTTAAACAACCCCAGTTCCCTCAGCTGATCCTCATAAGACTTGGGTTATATTGATACTTGCCTTAATACTTACAAAAATATGTGACTGTAAATGCTCCTTCCCAAGTCCCATGTGGCAGACTACAGGTTTTTTCCACATAATGAGGAAGCAGATGGGGCACATATTTTATTCTGTGACTTGATTGTTTGAGAAGTTGCCTGCTTTATAAGGTGTCCTGGCTCAGATTCTTTCTCCGTCTAAAAGATGTGAACACATACCATAAGAGACGACTTTAAGACCTGAATTACAAGTTCTTCTGGGATGGGTCTTTCCAATTTTGTTGCTGAATCTGTTACTATCTGGAGAGGTAATTAAATACTCGTTGGGACCGAGAGAAGGAATGTGAGGATGACTCTTTTGCCATGATCACAGCACTCACACATGAAATGCAGGTCTTACTACCAACCCATTGCTTTATTTGGAAGCAGGATACATTCCATTAATATTTTATTATTCACCAAGATCATATAAAAGATGAAAGTTCAAGTTGCTTCAGGAAGAAGAGGTATTTGAATCCAAGTTCTTCAATCCTAGTCAAGTACACTAACTAGTCGACAAAGAAGAGATCCCTTTTCTGTTTTAGATATAAAAAGTCAGAAAGGGATTCCTGTTTAAAATGAAAACCCGAGCAGAGGCAAATAACTCCCACTAGCTTTAAGCTCCAGAGAAACACAAAATTTAATATGCCCATTTCTCCTTGGTATTTCCTCCTGACTAGCTTAGATAGTCTCTGTGTTTCAGCCTGGATTATGTGAATCATTCTCAGACATCAGGCTTTCTCCCCAGGCACTGTAAAGATAGCCTAGATACTAAAGCTGGGGCTGTGAATACAGCTCGGAGTGAAGTTAAGCACGCCTGAAGTTAAGCACAGCAATGCTGAGCCAGGATCTCTCCTAAACCAAGACTTCATAAAACTGACGTGCTAGTAAGGCCTCTTTAGTCAACCGTGTGTGCACTGCGTAAAAAATAAGGATACCTATTTTTTTCCCCAAAAATTTTCAAGACAATGTGCAAGGGGGTTTTTGTGTTCAGTTCCTCAAGCATCAGTCAAAGTGGTGTTACTCACACCAACCCACAGAGATGCAGTAGTCAGCAGAAGCTAGAGTGGAAAGTCACTGATGAGCGTTTGACTTTTTTCTCTTGCTGCACCTTATAAAATACAGATTTAATTTTCCCTGTGGCTGCTAGGGCAGTTGCTGATGTAAATCACTAGAGCTACACCTATGTTAGAGAATCTGTGCTGATTTATACCAGTTTATAAGCATGTAGTCCTTGCCGGGTAACGCAGCATAACCTTTTTCGAAAATTAAACTTTTCGAAGATTTCATCAGTTGTGCTTTTTTGCAACCTGTTGGCCGCCAGTGTAAGCTCTAGTGGCACACAGCCAATGCAAACAACAAGGCCAGGACTTGCCATTAAGCAACAGAAAAAGCTGTTAGCAGTGCTACTGTACGACGAGGTCTGAAATGAAGCAGACAAGAATTTTCTGTCACAAACCACTGCTAATATCATAAAGGAAGGTCAGCTATGCAGAGAATTTCCTGATTTGCTTTTCAGCCTAGAAAGTCAGTAATGACAGCACTGAAAATTCAGAGGCGACTTTTATGACTAAATCCTCAGAATAGCGGGGGAAAAAAGTCTCTTCAGTAAATATAGCCATGAAACGTTAAATCCAAAACAAAACAAAAACAGAGCTTGACAATATAAAACCAAGAATAACTGCTGACATCTCTGGAACAGAAACTCCAAATGACAAACACAAGCTCATTACCACAAGTCATCACCGAGAACAGCCAGACCAGAGCTTTCTACAGATTTTATGGTTTAGTTTACACTATAACCCTAGATTCATCAGTTTGTGGAAATCGTGAAAGGAAATTGTCCTGGAGTAAAGAGAGAGGCAAAGGCTCTGGCTAATAATTATAAAACTAAGAGATTAGAGACGCAGTAAAGACAGATTGTGTGGTGATAGTATTAGAGGCGGGGTGTAATGCAGTGGCATTACCTAAAGAGACAAATGGGAGTGGGATAACTCTGGATTGTATAAAGAGGATGACAGAAGAGGGGTGGGATTAAGAATGAGTGCCGTATGCGGGTGAAGTTATGGTATCAGCATATGAGCACAGGAACTGGACAGATCCAGGCTCTTTTTAAAAGGTCTGAGATAAAACTACTGAGATCGTAGCTCCTCACTTCTCCAGGCCTTTCCTCAGCTCCCTTTTGTGAAACAGCAACTTGATCATAATGATAAGAGCTGAGACACACTGTTCTACTGTGGCGCAGAAAATAACACACGGGTTGGAGTGAAAAAGGAGGTCAGAACCAATTAAATCTCCTAGGCTGCACAGACTAAAGTAGCAATCAATACCCCAAACACATGAAGTGTTGGATTATTGTTCAAGACACACTCTTCTCACCTGTGAATCAGGATATTTCTTGATAAACAACTGGAAAGTGAATGGCATCTTAAAGCCCTAGACCTTATCTTAGGTTCGGGAGAAGAGACAGCTCATTGATTTAACAACTCATGCTTATAGCTCAAAGGTGTCCAGAATAGCAAATTCATTCAAGAATAAAGGAACAAAGGTGAGTGTAACCCATGGGTAATGACCTGGATTCAAAAGAGCTCTGACAGCTGCTTTAAACCACTGCAGCTTTCAAGAGACTTTTGTTGCCAGCTGCACACCCTCCCTGCTCAGGTTCATGAGGTGTCCTCTCACCCTGTGTGTACATACGTGGCTGTACAGAGGTAGATGCAAACTTCCCGGCCATCCTGCTGGGCTAGAGGAGCTGCCTGTTGCTGGGGTATGTCCTCATCCCAAGCAGGCTGCAGCTGCCCAGTGCCACGTTGCTTGACTACATAAAACGCTACAGCATGGTGACGAAGCTGGCCCAGGGCCTTTACAGAACTGTTTTCAATGGTGCCAGTTTCCTAAAGAAAACAAAAGAAAACCAAACAAACAGATTGTATGAGTGAATCATAGGCACACAACAGAGTTTCTTCTCCTCCAGAAAAATAATGGATGCACACAGCAAGCTATTTCCTTGCTGAAGTTAATGTATATTCCAGCTCATGGGAATTGTAATCATTGGCACCAGGCCCACATTTAGCTCAGCACCAGCCCTAGCACAAGGGAGGCATTCAGAAGCAGCTTACATCCAAGGGCAGGAGAAATGAGCTGCCAATTGTGTCAGACACGTTGCCTCGGGGGAAAATCTAGCCTGTGGTGCTGCTGCCTGTTACATATCTCTGATCCCTTCCGGAACAGGCTGCCTCTCTTGTCCCTAGTACCCACGAACTTCCAAAATTAATAGCATTGTGTTCTTATTGTCTGCCAAGATTTCTTGATTGTGTGTAACACAGTGGATAGGTGACAACACAACCAAATTACCTTCCTCATTGCTGAGAAGAGTGTGGGCTGGTTTCTCTCTGAAGTGCTCTCACTTTGTTCCTCAGCTTGGCACAAAAGCTTGAAAGCAAATTTAATAGGAAAACCAGCAAATTGTCACATCCTTGTTTTGTTTTTCCTTAAAAAACCTATACATATAAGTGTATGCACGTGTGTTATGCATATGGGGGCGGAGGGTGTTCTGCTTAGAGCAGCTCCCCCCGTGGGATGGAAAGTTGTCTTTCATACATGTGCAGCACGGTCGTACAGAATCTCTTGCACTGCAGAGACCTTATCTCTCTGATGTTTGCACTTGTCATTTGTCAGAAGCTCCTTGCATCCTGGGCTGTGCTGTAAGTGCCAAGAGACCAAGAGAACAGCCTAATTAGCTCAACTTGCACCAAACCTCCAGTGAAATAACGGTACTGGTCACAGTGAGAGAGACCTAGCTTTTATCAGTAAGCTGAACAATTCCCTGTTACTAAGGTGCTTTAGTTCAGTGGGGCTTGAGCAATTACTGTTGCTGCCAACTGTTTCTGTCATACACAATTTGAAAACCTGCAATGGAAGCCAGACTGACCCCATTTCTTATACATCACCTGTGGCTAAAGCAAGTATTTGCAGATAATGATAGCCATACTGCAGACGAGAGGGAGAAAGTACTGTCTCCCTTTTCTAGACATTAAAATCACTAAGATTCAGGCAATCTAGAGGTGTTAGGGTACTGTACGATAAGGATGTTTTTTCTTGGAAAACGTCAGTTAAATGAAACTGAAATTTTTTGAGATGGGGAAAATGTGTGTACCAATTCTGGGAGGAAGCATTTCTAAACCCCAGAAAGAACTGTTGGTTGAACTTGAGAGACCACCCAGTCCTCAGTGGATGAATGAAATCTCACAGTGCATTCCTACAAGGTATGAAAAACTTGGATTCAGGTCCTTATAACTCCCACATCTGAGACAAGACCTTTGTCTGTCTGTTGTCTACATGAGGAGAGAGTCCTCCAGGATCCTCCATTGTAAGCACTTGATTTCTTTCAAACAAACCAATATTAATTGAGTCAGGAATTCCAGTTTGGCTCCTCCACACCTCATAAGCATATTATAGTCCTGGTAAATGCCTTCCTCACTCTTCTTCTTAACAAGCAATTACTTAAACAAAGTGAAAACACTTTAACAAAAGAAGAGGAGCAAAATCTAACCTCTCTCTCTTTCTCTGAAAAGTGTTGGATTTTTCTTAACACAGACAGAATATTTCTGACAACGGAAAAATTTTTGCAGGGCAGGAAGACGGTTTTTCCCTCTCAGCATTAATTGTGCCCCTGTAACAAGAGATATGATAAACAGAACTAGACTTAATAGACCTCATTAAGTGAGGTTTGGGTACTAAAATCCAAACCAAGTATGGCTTGGATTTAGTACTTCTTCTAGTTGAGCTTACAAAGCCCCAAAGGATTATGCAATCAGTTTAAGAAATGCCTCCAGTTTGGCTTCCCTTGGAGCCAGATCATTATGTCAGACTCCACAGAAAGAAGTGGTAGGTTTTTATCTACAGATACAGGTTTTGTGAATATGCTTTTTGGAGAAACGTGCAAATGCCTAATGCAAAACAAGATGCATATCTATCTGTCTCCCTTTCCTATATCTGTGTTCACACAGCTGTGACATCCTGTCTTTAAACCAGGGTTCAGGTATTATGTTTCTTCAAGCAGAACCTACATCTCCAATAATGTGGATCTGCTTAAAAGAGCTCAGCATCAAGAGAATGCATTGGTATTACTATCCAGAGTGCAGGAAAGACAAATGCATCTGGTCCAGAGGCTGCAGAGGCTAGGTGTCATCAACAGAGTCAAAGGAAGGTATGATGGGAGTTGGGCAAAACCACGCCAGACCCATCCCACTGTTTGTACTAGGCCCCCACTTGTAGGAGCCCACACTAGATGCAACACTGCTGACATGGTGGGTTTAACTGATGCAGCAGAGACTTGAAAGCTCTAAGACCATTCTCATGCAGAAGCAAGGCAGTCAGGAGAGCATGCAGGGGTGTAATGAGAGATAAAGAGTAACCCCACCGGTGCAGTGCTTCAGGGAAGGCTGTAGAAGGGAGAAGAGCACAGGAGAAGAAATGCGAAAGAGGTAACATCCTGACAAAGGCATATGCAGTTGTAGCATGGAAGTAAAGGTTTGACCCAAACTGCAGAGCATGGCTGGAAGTGAGAAAAAAAAATACAGAAAATCTAACTTAGCACAGTGTTCTGAGGGTTCAGTCTCAACATGACTCAAGAGCTTTATAGTCTCAGGGTACTGGGCATTCCCAGCCTGATGTTTCCACTGATTATTACAGGAGCTGATTTGCCAAGGGGCTTATGGGGCCATGAACATCCCCATCCCTCCTAGACACCAGGGAAAGCCTGTACTCCACGTTGGGAGATGAAGACAGGCTCCCCTGCTCTGGCCAGTATAGCTTCATTAACTCCTGTAGCCCTCATTACAGCTCTGGCTCCCTAACCTGTCTCCCAGGCCATTTAGCTGACCAGGCTGGTGCAGCTGAGAACTGCTCGGCCACACTGGCCCAGAGCTGGCTCCTCTCCGGGGCAGATCTCTGACTTGTGCTTACAAAGGGGTGCAGGGCTGATTCGTGATGGAAAACATGTGCAGCAAATTTTGTCTGAAAAACTGGTAGACACAACTATAGTGATAAAAACAGTGCTGTGCATAGTGTGTGCTAGCAGATTGTTCAGGAACCAAACAGCGCTGGGAAAAAGACCAAGAAAAAATGCCCAGACACAGTCCTCTTGAAACTACTTCTATACCCCAGTAATCTCCGAATGTAGAGTCTATTAAGGGCATTATTAGGTAGCTTCCTTTTGTGACCCATATAACTTCTTGGCCATTATACTAAAACAACAGGACCAGATGAGTGGAGTTCCATACTGTAGAGGTTTCCCTTCTGAAAGGTCCCTCTGCCTGCTCCCATAATTCTGGCCATTGTGAGCATAACTGAGGGAAAAGTAAAATGTGACCCTGTAGCTTTAAGATCTGGATCTAATGCCACATTTTAGTAAAAAGGAGAGAATAAAGGAAGAAGACAGATTATGCTGAAGCGGATGCTGCTAAGTATCAAAGAGAGATTAAATGTGTTAGCAAACAGGGGAGGCAGAAAAAAAAAGGAATTTAACATAATCCTTTTGAAAACTATAAAATAAAGATGGTTGATCCCTCCTCCCTCTCTCTTTCAGCCACTATCTTCCTTTCTATTTTTATTTTGACAGTAAGCCTAATGGAAAACACCAACAGCTGAGCTAAGTTTCTGAAACATAGGACAGGAAAGGGGAAAGATGAAGGCAGCTTGCAGATTTTGCGGGTTACTGATTCTGTGACAATAATGTCTTTTATTCCCTCCACCCTCTCCCTTTGGAGATGTGCATGGCCTGCTGTCTTTAGTTGGAAAGCAGAAAGAAACAGCAGATAAATGAGTTCAAGCATATGTCCCAGGGAGATAATATCTCTGACGTTATTCTAATTTTCTCCTAGTAGACTAGGGCTTGGTCCTGAGACACCCTCTCAGGCAAGGGGCCTGCACTTATTTCAGGAGTCCCAGTTTTATTACAGAATAATATTTGCAACAGAGCTGTTAGGCCCTTATGGATAGCTGAGTGGGGAGGAACTTTATATTTGGTGTTTGACTGCCGGAAAGAAGATAGGACATTCAGATGCTGAAGCAGAGACTGCTTTTCCCAGTGTGTTGACCCACTAGTAGACACAAACCTGGGAGGATTCACATTCTCTGCAGCAGTTATTGTTGCTCTGCCTATTGTTCTTACCTCTCTCTACCTCCTTGTTCCACGGTCTCCTGTTACAGTAACCCTGTAAGAGTTTTGCTTTCTTCTGGTATCAGCCCCTGGAGAAGGGGGAATGGCAGAGGCAGGGGAGAGTGGGGAGCCAAGTGCTGTATGCCAAGTTTGTGTCTTTGAGCAGTTTTCCTGTGGTTGTTTACTCTGCCTTCCTCTTTGTCCAAATGTTCTCATTAGTTTACTCCTAATTCTGATATCCACAAGTGCCTACTTTATGTGGTGCCCTGTGGCTTGCTAACTAGTCTGCCGAGGCATTATTGAATTCCAGGACAAGCAGAGAAGATGTACGTGCCAATGCCTTGTCAATGCTGCCTCTCTCTCCCACGTGCACACACATCACCACAGAGGAAGCAGCTGACCCCATTGGCAGAAAAAGGTAACCAAAATGTCCCAGACCCCACCCAAGGCTACTAATTAGGAAAACACCCAACAGGCTCTTTGTCAGGCTCATAATGGGCACATACTTTTAAAATTAGTTTTCACCATTGTTGCAGGGAAAGGAAAAATGTGCTTATTTAGCTTGTGGCTGTATTTCAGCCTGAATCTTCTCTGCACAGTTAACACAGACTTCTATGTGGATCAGCCTCTGACCTGGATTAGAGGACTTCTTTGCCTGGTGGTCATACCTTGGGATCTGCTTGGACTTGGTCTGGCATCCCTGCTTGTTGTGCTGAGGCGACAGACCAACATGTATGAGTGCAGAAGGATAGCTGCAGCCCCTCAAGCCTTTCCCCAACAGTTCGCTTACCACTCCCGTTACCACAAAGGGCAGTACAATTTTCCTGAAATCAACCGGGAAAGCACTCTAGACCACTGCCCTGTAAGAGACATGGAGTTAGGGACATGGGTGTTGCTGAGGGGTGCTGGCATGGGCCCTCTCAGCTGGTGCAACTGAGGGCAACAGCAATGATGGAAGGAGAGGTGTAACACTTTAGTGGCAGAAACAGTTTGTACTGGAGAAATCGAAGCTCTCTGAAGAATCTAGATGTGTGCAGGTGCTCTGCAGCCAGAGTAACACCTGGAAAGGTAACACGTGGTATGTGTTCCTGCAGTCACCATAGTAGGTCATCTGGGAGACCACAGGAATAAGTTCCACCATGGTTCAGAGGCCCCTTTTAAAAAGAACACTTCTTCCTCCCACAGAGGTTCTCAATCTTGTCATGAAAGCTATGAATCCTGTTTAAATGAACTGTTAGTTCTTAACAAGGGAGCATTACATAGGTTGTTTTTTTGTTGTTTTTTTTTAATTAGCTGTTCATGGTGAGAAAATTACACCATTGATGTTTGGTGTCTGTGCTAGCTAGGAAGGTAATGCTCCTGATTGCTGTTTGATATGAATTGCATTTAGTTTAAATTGTCTTGAGAAAATTAATGTCATGTTCTTTAGAGCTTATAACCATTATCCTGGGCCTGGAGCTATTTTTAAATTTAAAATGCTTTGTACCAAAATTGCAGGCAAAGAATTTCTGTTGTCTGAAAGAAAAATCTCAATGTGTGACTGACTGCAAGCCTAAAATTCTGTTTACAGGATAAAAGCCCTTCTAACTGCGTCGGTAAATATGTGAGGACTACATACAATCACAAGAAAGAAAATATTTGCTGAGTAAAGATCAATATTTGGAAAACCACTGGAAAAAGATAAGAAATAAGAAATAAATGTACACTGTGAAAAATTTGTAAAAGCAAATCTCAAATTGTGTGGTAGAAAGAAAACAGTGTGTGGTAGAAAGAAAATAGGGGCTGGGACTGCTCCTGTTTCCACCAACCCAGGACAGGGCAAAAATGCCAGTGTGCAAGCACAGCTGACGCAGCTGCACGTTACTGCTGCATCCCCCACTGCTCTGTGTACCTCTCCACACATGCTGACAAACTACTGAGTGGCAGGAGAAGGTATCTTTGGGTGGGGACCAGAAGTAAGATGGCTACAATGGTCATCTTAGTGCTTGGAGTTTAATTGTTCTGTCAAAACATCAAAAGAAACTATGAATGTCATAACAACTGAGCTCTAGCAAAGGACTAGTCATGAATTTGGATCCAATAATTTCCATGTTTGTTCCATTGAGAAAATATGTGATTGACTTACACCTTTGGGAAGTTGTCCTTTCTTGGTTAAATTAGGCAAATTAATGGTGAATTTGCCGTCTCTTCTACATTTTTTTCAAAATTCATCATCCTCATTATTACAGCTGCCTTGTACATCCTCCAGGTAACCAGAAGTTCTTGCCAAAATGAAGCAGCACTGAAGATAATAGGAACATACCATCTAACAGAATGTCTCTGACCATATCTAATCTCATACTTGCCAAACAGGCATCATTATGAAAAACTTTCAGTCTTCCTGAAAATGAGGAAATTGCTGCTTAGTGGAACTTATATAGCCCTGTGGATGTTAATATGAAATGAAAGGCTAAAGAGGACACCAAGATGTGGCGTCATATGAGCAAATGGGCACAGGTATCCTTCACAGTAGTAGAGTGAAACAATGAACTCAATACCACAAGACCTGTTCAGTTCACAGGAATTCATACTCTGTGCCTTTGGCTCTGCCACTGCATATGAATATATCTTACACCAGCTTAATACTGGTTTTATGACTATGCAAAGCAAACCAGGCCTTAACCCCAACTCCTGTATTTTCAGATGCTGCAGCTGAGATTAATTCATAAAACTGTGTCTCATTATCGAGACTGTAGTGCTTTAATCTCAAGCCACCAAGGAAAGAATTAAATGATAAACAATCAATCACATACTTTTATAAAAGACCATTTTCACTTTTGCCCATTATCTTTAACCCAAGATTGCTGAGGTTTCCTAGAAAATGGATGTCTAAATGAAGACTTCCACTGCTCTTCCAGGAAGAAACTATTATGGGGTTTGTGTTAATCACAAGCTCCTGCAGGAGGGCAAAAAGCTGAATTCATGTTGATTTATTGGGTAATTTAGCTGTCAATTGTTTCAATGTTAGCTTTGATTGATGATGCAAATGCAGGCATGTTAAACTTAGAAATGGTTCAGTACAGAAATGGTAGTAAGCATTGCACTTGGTGCTTTTCTTCTTTCCATATACACTGTTTAATTTGTAAATGCCTTATGCTTAACCTTTCAAGTTTATTAACTGTGCTTATAACTGGGTAGCATACACCTAAAAAACTTGCATTTTCCTTTTACTTATTGGATTGTAATTTCTAACATGATTTAAGCAGAGAGAGAATTTACTATGCATTTCTAGTATACTAGGACTTCTGTGATAGTTTAGTTCGTGTTTTGCAATAAGTAAAAAGTAGGAAGTTTAACTGAGAGCCAAAATATTTGCTAAGGAATCTTAGTAGTGTTGCGACCCGAAACGGAGCTCCTATCCGGAGCTGGGACGAATCGCTCGAACACCAGTGTGGTGTGTAGCGAGACCCATTTATTGTTTACAATACATCCCAATTTATAGACTCTTGTCCACTCGACTAACTACATGGTGATTGGACAGTGTCTCTGTTACACAAACAGCACACATCTCTTAAAGCACTATAATTGGATAAAAGGGGTTAGATCCCACGTGGTGAATGTTGTGGTTAGAGCTAACAAAACAAGGCTAGTAGAGATATAATTTCCCACACGATAGTGTTGCAGCTGCTAAGTTTCCCAGAGAAAGTAGCATATTTTCATAGTTCCAATTTCTGCTAGAAAAATACACCAACAAGTAGCAATCTATCCTCCAGTGAAGGTGTATATTTAACACAGATAAATGGTACTGAGGTTACCTATCAAGCTGGGAAAATAGCTATTTTGTGGTGATCCAGACTGGCATCATGGGCATGACTTCAGACGTGTTCATACATCATAATCCTACGACTCTTCAGACAGACACGATGAATACAGCCACAGGGCAGAGCTATGACCACTGAGGAACATCACCTCAGCCTGAAGATTTGCAGGTATGCTAGAGCATGGGAAGGGCGGCATACTGGTAGGTAAAAGGAGGACAAGGATTAATCAGTTTGTGCCTCCATTTAACAGATGTTCCTATATTGATCTACATCATAAGAGTCATTGTAAAGCTACGTTATTACTGCCTTTGAGGCTCTGAAAAACTTTGTAAGAGGCAGTAAACCTGCCTGTGTAAAAAATGAGACAGTTTGCTTCTGATCTAGGAAAAGGGACATTATATTGATGAGAGGAACTTTTGTTATGCTGGGCTGAATATCAAGACTCGTGTTATGCTTTCTATTTGTTAGTTCATTCTTTCTGGTGAATATTGACATTTTGATGCAGTTCCCAGTAAAGGAAACATCACCTATGGGCCAAAAAATGGGTGAAGAGAAATTTTAACAGTTAGGGACTCATATGTTCTTTGGTTTCCCAGCAGGGGGGGTTGTGTCAGGATCAAGAGAGATATTCACCACTGCATGAAAGAACTTGACTGGCCAGCATGGTAGGGGAGAATATTGTTTTGGATCAAATGTCATTCCCTGTGGCTGAACGACACCTTTCAAACCACATATACATCTTCCCTTCCAAGGTGCTTTTTTTGTTTGTTTTTATAAGATCTACAGCAGCAGATGTTTCTTGGTACCAGCTCCAATAGCTAAATCCGAGATGTTTAATGCTTTCCCCTAATCCACAAGCTGTAAGATTCTAATGTTCTCCTGAGAATCCAGCGTGCTTTAATATGAGAACATGTGGCAACTTGTTGTGATCCTTGGCACTTGACCTCTTCCGTCAAGGGTCC
>NW_010404617.1:24040-24315 GCF_000710305.1 Buceros rhinoceros silvestris | reverse complement strand
CCTTAGAGCAGAACTCCACGCGGGGATCACCACGGTCAATCTTCAACAGCCAGGAGATCGGTGGAAGGGAGGATAGAATGATGCTCCTGCTGGGTGCTGGGCAGGCTGAGCTCATCCCTGGCTGGAGCATCACGGCAGGCGTGTGAGGCAGAACTCGTTGCACACATTGAAAACAAGGAATGAGAGTAATTGCTGCTGCAGGGTGACTCTTGAGCTGCTGCATGTGCAAGTCACCGGCTGGATCCCCCTGGGGGAAGACGGGGGGAGCAAGAAGC
>NW_010404617.1:23557-23908 GCF_000710305.1 Buceros rhinoceros silvestris | reverse complement strand
TGGGGCAAGACGGGCAGAGCCAGAACTGCCTCCAAGTAGTCTAAAGCGGGCACTTTGCAACTCGTCAGAGAGCCAGCTGATTCGGTTTCTCGGCTCTTTATCTCCTTATCTCCATACCTGCGGGCTCTTGGTGGTATTTTCCAGATAAATGCTTTAACCGGGGCTAGTTCCAATCCCACAGAGAGCTGGTTAGGGAAGTTGCCTGCTTTTCTTTGAATTTCATCATGGGGGAGATACCACTCCTGTGCCTCAGTCTGCGGACTGAGGTGGAGCTGCACCTGCTTCCATACCTTTGGGACATCTTCACTCCTGTGCCTCACATATAGCAAGAATGTACTCCTTGTCTTCTGT
>NW_010404617.1:8690-23380 GCF_000710305.1 Buceros rhinoceros silvestris | reverse complement strand
TCTTTCCCTGGAAATTAAAGCCAGTCCTAAAGTGCAAGCTTTCATTGGTGAACAAGTATTGCTGAAATGCTCATTCAAATCCAGTTCTCCCATCACCGAGAGCCTGATAGTAGACTGGACATACCGGCCCCTCACAGGTGGTCAGATGGAGACAGTAAGTGGAACAGGGGGTGTTTTTCTAGTGGGACTGACCAGGTTCTCTGTGCACACTGAAAATCTGATGTTATTTGTTTGCCTTGCTGTGCTGCTTCATCACTTTGGGGACGGGGACTCTCATTGTCACCATGTGAAATTGTTTTAGTGTTCTTTGGGCAAAAAGCACTCTACGTAAACACCTAACAACAGAGTGTTGACAAAGCGGATAAGCATTGGGGTCTGGCAGCATCGTACAGCTCAGTACAGTGGACAGCTGTGCCGTAGCTATGTACAGGATGCCTGTAATGCCTTTGGCTGGTACCTTTCTTGAAGGCAGCTGTAAGCTAGTAGTTCTGCCGTGGGGTCTACTGCTGATCTGTCTTGGAGTGGTAAGAACATGTGTGCCATGACAGTCTGAAGACAGCGATGATGACAGCCTGCAAGGTTGATGGGCTGCTGCTTGCTGTCTTGTTGGCAGCTCTTTGACATCTAAGCATAAATACATAAGTCTGAAAGCCCACTGCAAATGGCTCATTCAAGGTGGGAAGAGAAAACACGCTTCCTTACACATTGTCAGTAATTTGTCAGCATTGTCAGCCTTCTGCTGCCTGAAGAGTTGGAATTCTTAGGACAAAAGGGTGGTGCTTGTCCAAAGTGAGGTCTGCTAAGTGTCTGGTCCTAGGACAGCAAGAAGCAAAATCTGAAGAACTGCAATGTTCTGTCTTGTACGGGACAAGAAGCCTGCTCTGCTTCTCGACTGCACATCTGCAGTCAGTTAGAGTGGTGGCTACGGCATCTGAGAGCTGGGGCTGGTGGATAAAAGCATTGGGCATCTAATGGAGTGGGACTGACTCAGGGTTCTAAAACTGGAGCTGGAAAAGGTCTCCTATATAAGGAGTGTTCTTTCTGATTTCTTAATGTGTACTCTTTTACATCTGCAATCCAAAAAGTAGTTCGCTTTGCTTTCTTAGAATAATTGTGCCAATAAAACACTCATCTCTTTGCCTCCATCTAGATTTTTCATTACCAGTCTGTTCCATACCCAACAACCATGGGACAGTTCAAAGACAGGATATCCTGGGTGGGGAATGTTGCCAGGGGTGATGCTTCCATCGCTATCCAAAACCCAGTGATGAGTGACAATGGGACGTTCATCTGCAGCGTGAAGAATCCTCCAGACGTGTACCACAACATTCCCCAGACGACGCTGATAGTTACAGAGAGGGGTAAGCCTCCGCCTCAACAGCGTGTCCTCACCTAGGGGATTCGGCTTTGTCGGGTTCTTAGAAGTCTGAGCATCACATGTGGAACGGATTCCCTGGAGTTCCACGTTAGAATGTCAGCAGGAGTTGCCTCAGCCCTTCTTTCTGAGCTAAACACACGGAATTTACTGGGGCAGGAGGGGACAGAGGAAGCTGTGGTGATAACTGAAATCTGAAGAGTGCGTTTGTTCAGGAGCTCTGCTCTCCACGTACTGCAGCAGTAGAGTAAGTTAAATATTTAGGAAATACTATTCGTAAAATAACCATCACATCACAAACACTGATTCTCAGGAATATCTGCCCTGTGTGTGAGACCTGCCCCAGATGTGCAGCGTAGACCTGCGCCGTGACCCGCCTGCCTTCGCAGGATTTTTGCACGTAAAGCACCCAGCTGTGCTGGATGCGTGCCAGGAGCCCCCAGATTCAGCGACAAGCAGTTCCGAATCTGCCAGCTCTGTGCTTTGTACGACAGGGTTGGCAGCCCGTGTCCTGGGTGAGCGCGGGTCTCGAGAAAGCCGTGTGTTGCTGCGGGTCCAGCTGGGCTGCTCTCTGTCTGTCCTGCAGGGCTTTCCTTCCGGCTCACTTCGGCGTTGCTGCTGTCCATTCTGGTGTTTCTCCCATCCGTCATCGTGGTCGTTCTGCTGTTGGTCAGGATGGGAAGGAAGTTTGGAGTGCTGAAGGAGAAAAAAAAGTCTGGCTGTAAGAAGTCCTCCATCGAAGTGTCCGATGAGTAAGTTCTGGCTGGAAGCTAAAGCTTCTCTTTCTACACCAACACAGGCTGAAGGACAGATTCTGCACTGTCCTTCATTTCACACCTCTCGGCACCTGCAGCTCAGTCACTGAAATCCGCTTCTCCATGAGCATACTATAGCCAGCGGTCAGAAAGCTCCTGAAACTCCCTGTGTAGGAGCACTGAGTGAGTGCTAGCTTCCCCCTTTTGCTGCCATTCGCGTGAGGCCGTGGAGCTGACGCCGTTGAGGGTCGGCAAGCCTTTCACTTCTGTAACCGCACTTATTTCAGCCTATATCAGCAAGATATTTAGCTTACGTGGGCTTTCTGCAGTGCGTTTTGGTGTGAAGCATCCATAACAACAAAACAGAGGATGCCAGTTGGTTCCCCTCTGACGGCCTGGGCAGAGATGCCAGGAACTGAGGGAGCCTTGGAGCCTGAATTCCCTTCTGAAGAGGAGAGGATTCTGTTCTGACAAGGCTCAGGAGTGAGACCAGTCAAGTAAGACCGCTGCCACTGGAGCCGCACTGGTTTCACAATGAGCTCAGTTTTCTTGAACTACAGTTTTCAGAACTGCAGTTTTCTTGCAGAATGGCTTTTTAATACAGCGTTCCGCTTAGCGTGGTGAGCTTTGCCGGCCGAAGAGCACCTCCTCCTGTGTTCTTCACGGCACTTAGGTGACGTGTTTGCCTTCAAACTCAGGGACCTGAGGTTCTGCATTCTGTGTGGTTTTGCTGTGCAGAGTCAAAGGTGCAAAGCCTGCAGCTGAGTGCAGTAGAACTAGAACTCACAGCCCATACGAGGTATGAGTCTGGGTGTTGGAGAAAAGTCCAGCCTAATCCTCTGCTTTTCCTCAGGCCTGAACATCCAGAGACAGGCAGCTGCTTGGGGAAGCTGAGAAACTGGTGTCTGAACTGTGTGGTAAGTGAAAGCTGGTGTTTCATAAGTGGTTTTGGCAACTTTGGCGCTCAGAGGAGGTACTGCGGGCAGCAGGTAGAGCTTGTCGTGACACCTCTGGATGTTGAAGAAGTGTCCCAAATGGCTTGTGCTCCTTGGTGCTTTCTGCGTACAGCCAGAGGGGCTGAGAACTGCTGGTCATGCGGCGTTGCTGGTAGGAGAAGGTGCCCTGAGATCTGCCAAACTGATTTTCCATTTGGCTTTATTGAAGTCAAAGCTGACGTTCTAAGATGACAGTTGGGAAGGGAAAGTGTTAGCTGCTGTGCCGGGTGGTTCTCCAAAGGCTCTGGAGCAGCGCTTTGGGCTTGGGCAGTGCTGTGGTGGGGAATGCAGGCAGTGACAGCGCAGCCTGCCACGCTGCTTGCAAAGGTGGTAGCGTGCAGCCTTGCCTCTTCTGGAGATCTTCTGACTTAGGCTGTTGCCATCACAACAGACTCCTACTGAACCCTCATGGTTGGTGTGTTTCTGGCTTTTTGTTTGCTTTGTGTTGTGAAGTGGTGGTTGTTTTCTAATTCAGCTCCTTCACTTGCCTCCCGAGCAGCAAGCTGCTGGTAATCAGACGTGTTGTGCTGAACTCCAGAATGCTTTTGCCACCTGCTGTACTTGTTTTGTCAACTGTGCCTCCAGGTTCTGTGTGCTGGCATTAGCATGGCGCGTTCCACAGGAAGTTGTGTCTAATTTGAGAGTGTTTCTGATTGTTCCCGATGTCCTGCAGAGCACGCTTACCTCAGACACCTTCCCATCCTTCATATGCAGCCAGGAGGAGGCTAAGGGGGATTTAAATACAGGTTCCTTGCCTCACTATGCTAACGCCAGTGGTCTGAGATGTACTAAATGCACGAGCCTTCAGAGAGGCGCGTGCCCATGGCTCCTACGCTGCGTGAGATGCAGAGTGAAAAAGGAACAGTTATGCCAGTTGCAGGTGCAATGTTTAGGGTTGCTCACAAGACACAGCAGTTACAACACAGCAGTATCGGGAGCAGGAGTTCTGAGAGGTGCAGAAAACCAAGTGCTTTATGCGAGAGGGGGAGTTGCCGTGGGCACTGGAGGGTGCTGGGGAGCAGGGAGGCACGGGAGCCCCAGCTGGGCGAGGTGGTGCCGCCAGGCAGCTGGAGGTTTTGAACGCTGAGAAATGTCTTCTCCTCTGAGAGAAGGCAAACTTGACTGCTGCAGTCCTGCTGCTTTCATATTGAGTGTTTGTTGATGTCTGATGCTTTGCCCTCTGATACCAAAATACGGAGCTTACCAAGCCTCTGAACATCCTGTCTCACTCGAATGATTCTACAGTTCTGAGGTTTCTGGTGTGTACTTTCATTAGGAAAATTGCAAAGCCAATGAAAGTGTTTGGACTTCAAGTGGCTGGAAAGTTAATGAGATTTCCCTGACAGAGGTGTTACGTTTGAGTTTCTGTCGAGGTGGGAGCTGCGGTGCTGGACTCTGGGGCTGCCATCAAATGATGGCTGTGGCGAAAATAACCGACAGTGGGCATCTGAAAGTAGGTGGCTGGTTGTAGCTGATAAACAACCACTTGTGCTGCTCCGGACCTTCTCTGTGGGGATTGGTGGTGCTTTTTAAGAAGATGGCTCTCTGCACCTTGGGGTTTGTCTTTTGCTTGAGCTTTAGCTGCTGCTTCTCTTAAAACACCTTGTCCTGGGTTCGGCTGCAGGTCCTGTGCCTCACTCAAGTCCGCAGCATTTTGAAAGCATTTAAGCTCTTGTCAGGAGCCTAGCAGACCCCAAATGCTGTTCAGCTCGGAGCTTGGTTCATGTCTCCATACACAGTCTCAATTTCTCTCTCCATGCTCCCTGTTTAGGACACGGATGAGGAAGACCCGTACTGATGAAAGCCTAAAGCTATGGACAGAGAACAACATTACAGCACTGAAAATCGTGGTTAGATAGACACGAAGGCTGCTGGATGACCAGTGCAGATCAAAGGACCTGCTCTAATCTCGAGAGATTGGAAGAATAATGCCAGTGGGATAATTCTCTTTTATTTAAGCACAAAATAATGATTTTGGAAACCTTTCTAATATATTGGAAAAAACAAAATCTCTTAACCTCACTTGTGCAGTGCCTACGGAGACCTCAGTGCCTACAGCTGCACAGCCTGCTTCCCACCTGCAGTCTGGCAATGCCCGTTTCTTACCTGACCTGCAAACTTGTCTCCTTTATTACTGGGGACATCCCTCCTTTCCCGTGCCCTTGAATTCCAATTGCCTGAAGCACAGGCTGCTCCAGAGTGACAGCAGCTCTCTGGGGTGATCCCGATCATCGCTGGACACTGACAAGGTTTTCTTCTCCATATTTTGGAATGTGTTTGCTGAGGACTTAAGACAGTTTGATCAAGTTGGTATATGGCACCCTTTGTCTTGCAGTGAAGAGAACCTGCTGCTTTTTACCTCTTTCATGGTTTAATCTGCCTCTTCCTTACAGGATCATCATTTTGTTCCTACTATCTTCTGCTTCTGTTTGGAAGTCACCAGCTGCACTAAAGTGTAACCCTACAAACCTCGATTCATTTTTTACAACTTTCCTTTTCTTTTCAGTTGTTTGCCCAACAGCTGCAGTGCTGGGTACGTTCTTCTTGTAGAAGTGAAACACAATTCATATAAAACTCATTTTTTCTAATCAGAAATGCGAATGGGGACTCTGTATCTGGGGAAACATAACCCCATCTACCTCAACCATTGACTTAGGCAGTGTCCAAAGGAATGTCCTGTTCCTCCTCCCTTCTTCTAGGTGCCATTTCAGGGAAGCAGCTAAACATGCATCTCTACCACCTGGTGAGAAAGAGCACGTTCTCTTTCACCAGCCTGTCCAGTGCTGGGTGGCAGAGAGTGGAGGTCGTGTCTGCGCAGCACCTAAGCTGCTGCTGTTCTCTGCTTCCCTTCTGCATGCAGCCTTGGTCAAACAGCCTCTCTTACACGTGTGAGAAGTTTACTCTTGACTTTGATGCTCTGTTTTCAATAAATGGCTTTGTTTCATGCTGGGCTGTGGATTTCTTTATTTGACTACATGGAGTTGAACTCATAAAACTGCCGTCTGGAGTTGTGGTGTAGCTATAGGAATGGTCATGCCATGATGGGTGAAGGTGTTCAGGGAACAGATTTAACCCTACAGGTACTGTGGCTTTCCTGGCTGTGGAACAGGTTACCTATCGATCTCTGTCTCCAGGTGAAGAAGTATCTTTTTCTCTTGCCTGTTATAAAGTAATATTTTAAAAGCTTGTGCTTCCTGAAGACAGGAACCAAAACTTTCCTGAGAAAGGATGTTGGGTTAGGCAGCCTGGAGGTAGTGGCTTTGTTGTTCCACTTTCAGCAGTAATACTTCCCCTGAGTTCTTCGTGGAAATGAATGACTTGTTCTCTACCACGCATTTGCCTTCAGCTGTGACTCCTTTGCAAACAGTGGGCTAGATCCTGGGCAGGTCTCCTTCTGGTGCAAAGCTAAATGGCCCCCTTGAAGCTAACAGCACTCTGGATTGTGAAAGGGATTGAGCATGGGTAGGAATTGACTTTCTCTTCTTTTGCTGTGTGGAAGTTGCTCTGTGAAGCATCCAAACCACTGATCCCAGGGCAGAGAACAGGGATTGCTGTGGTACTCCGGAGGAAGAGAAGGGTGGAAACACTCTTTGCAAGTGCCTGGAGTGGGGGGTGCCAGCTGAAAAACCGTGTACGTGGTTCCACAGGGGGCAGCTGGGTATGCTGTGAACAGCCCGCTGGCAGTGGCCCTTTGGCCCGTAGCCTGCCTGCTAGCCTGTGGCCCCTGATGGCACCCGTGGGAAGGGTGAAGTGTCTCCTCGTACCCATCCTCGGCACGCAGGCATACGCATCTCTCATTCCTCTCTCCATCGCAGTCCCTTCTCTGTCCTGGTTTGTCAGTCCCAGTCTAGCTCTAACTTCCTCTTAGTGAGCTGGGAGTGCCCACCAAGCTGAACCCAAAACAAGACTTGAAACCAAAAGCTGGTAAGACAGACAGATACCTTGCACGAGAGCCTCAAGGTGATTTAGCCACTGATTCAGACACTCCAGATTAGTCGCTGAAGAACCTTTCCTGCAAGAGACAAGTGGACAGCCCAAGCCATGCGAGGTGAGCACTTTCTGCCATAATATTTACTTTTGCTTGTTTGTTTGCTTTCTAAAAAGAGAACTAGGGAAACAGAGGTGCTGAGGATTCAGGTACCATGTGCAAAAGTAGCAAACCGTAAAGACATCGGCGTGGCTTCTTCCCCCCTCTCTTTAGTAAAGGCAATCATCCTGCAGAAGGATGGGGATGTGTCAGCACCGTAACACACGTAACAGCCGGGGTGAGTGGGTGCTGCTTCAGCAGTGCAGGCACAGCACCCGCTCACTGGCACGTCACAGAGGGACACCCTGTAAAAACGTGTGCCCAGGCAGGACCAGGGTTTACTCTGAGGAATAAGCCCCGGGAAACAGGATCCGGGAGAATAAGGATTTGATGGCAAAGGGGGACCGGAGCCTCAGCAGCTCAGTAGTTCTGCGTGTAGACAGCCCAGCACCAGGCATCTGTGTGCTGAGCACGGCTTTTTAAAGCTGGCTCCTATTCGGGGTCCTGCATAGGGGTGGTGCTGGCAAGGGGTCGCTCTGCTGGAGCTCTACGGCTTTTGGCAGGAGAGCTGGGAAGCAGGGTGCTCAGGCCTCTGTGCTGCACCAGCTGTGAGCTTTGGCGCTGAGCGTGACTTCTGCGGCGTTTGTAGGTCGTGTGTGCACGAGCGCGGGTTGCACAGCAAACCGTGTCATGGCAGAGCTGCACAGCCAAACCACACAGCTCCCCCCACCACCTCCACAAAACCCAGCCACAAACGGCAGGGCTGAGAAAATTCCAGAGCCTTGCTGCAACTTCTTGGCGTTTGTCCGTGGAAAGGGGAGGGCGGCAGAGGGAGAGGCAGTTTGATAGCACTGGCTACAGGCAAGAACTCCGTACACTGCCTGGAAAGCCATAGTGACAGTTTCTCAGCCTAGAACAGACCTGTGGGTCCCCCAGAAGCTAATTCTGGGCTTGTGAACCCTGTCTGAACCTGTCTCTGAGTGTTTCTGAGAAAAACGCATCTGGGAAAACAAAAGAATTAGCAAATGTGTCTGGCCACGCAAAGAGATGGAAGCTCTCTTAGTGGTGGGGAGGAGACCTTCCCCACTCCCTGCTCACGCTCTGCGGAGCCGCAGTGCCTGTTCCTGCAGCTCCTGGGTGAGCACACACCCTGGAGCTGGCACGTCCCCTCTCGCCTCCCTGTTGCCCTTTGCACCGGGTGGTGGTGCCACCATCGGTTCTGCATGGAGTGCCAAGGGCGCAGGGGCTGCCCCAGGAACCTTGGTCTCCAGGACCACAGACCTGTCGCTGAAGGGAGCAGAGAGCGATAGGAATGATGGCAGAGGTTTGCCTTACGTAGCTCTTCTAGTGCCTTTCATGGCTGTTTCCTGGGGAGAAATATCTGGGACCTTTCCCCCTTCCAAGCTGTCCTGAAGCTGCTCTAGAGAGTAGCGTGAGGGGTGTTTTTAGGACTGATCTCTTCTCTTGAGCATGTAGTGGAAAAAACAACCCATTGCTTTCTGAGCAGAGTTAACCACTAGGAACATCTAAGCTCAGACGCTAGAGACTTGACCCCCAAACCACCAGAAAGATTCATTACTCAGGGCAAAATGCAAAGATGCTGCAGGCTGAGCCCTCCCCCTGCTTCCCCTCTCTTCCTTTCCAGGGCTCAGAGCAGTCTCAAACCAGAGACGCGTAGCTGATGTTTGTGCTTCACCGAGTTTCGGGCTCCCAGCTGGGACAGTGGCTAACTCGAGAGGTGGAACATCCAGGCAGCAGAGACCGCGTCCCTCTCCGAAGAACTGAAGGAAATCTTTTCCTGACCTTGGGTTGCAAGTTGTGTCCTGCCTCAGGGGAAACTGATGTCACCTCACCTCTGCTGTTCTTTCTCAAATAAGATGAAGGTGTTGCTGAGCCTGACTCTGGTGCTGACGTGGCTGGGTAAGCTGTAAGCCGTTCTGGAGGGTTTGTTTACCTGGTCTGCTTTCCCCTCCGCCTTTGCTGGAAGAGCCATCAGTTTCTGCAGTGAGAACGCCTCGGGGTTTCGCAGGCACTCGGAGCTGGCAGCAGTAGGTGGGCTCCTGGGTACCCTCCACTCTCTGGGTGCTGCGTATTCCCTTCCTCACGTATATAGACAGGCTTCGAATTGCAACAGCATCCCTGGATGGAGCCCTGTACTTATCCTGCCAGGCTCCAAGGCTTTGAAAGAAGTAGGACTGCTTTGCCAGGTCTAAACACAGGGAAAGCTTTCCAAGGTATTGATTTGGGCTCTGCCCAAGGCAACTGGCTCCCTTGCTCTTCTCCGCTGGCAAACATTTGTCGTTTTCTGCTCCACAGCTGGTCAAGACCGAAAGAAACCTGTCTGGGAAGCTGTAGCACTTTGCATTTATTATTTACAGGGCATCAGACAAATACTTGGTGCCTTGCCAGGGCCCAGCCCTCAGTGGCTTGTTGGACAGAGCAAGCAGAGTGGCTGAGACACGGGGAAAGGTCTGCCTGTCTGGGCAGCTCCCCGCTGAATCAGCTCACCTCGTTCTTGACAAACAAGTGCCAGAGCCTCAGCCGCTCACCTTGCCGGCTTTGGCCACGCAGACCCTGGGGCTGGCACGTTTCTCTTGGGGAGATACAGGGGTGTTTTCTGCCCCACTTGTTTCCCCTTCCTGCCACTCCGGCAGCTGCTCGTGCTCTGTCAGCTCGGTGCCCTTTGAAGTTCCTCTGTGGTGTTTCTCTTTCCCCACTGTCTGGCCTCTCTAGAACCCTAAGCAGTAGTTAGCAAGCCCAAGCCCAGGTCAGGAGCCTGTGAGCAATGGGTAAGGAAGCCAAATGGGCAGTTAGTGGAAGAGGAACTGAAATTCGTGTGAAGCGGTTGAATTGCCCCTGGCCTGGTGTAGATGAGAGCGGCACTGTTGTCCCAGCCAGTGACTCAGAGGAACAGCCCTACAGGAGCTGCAGGCTTTGGCTCGGAGTCGCAGAGGGCTGGGGTTGTGATTCCTCACTCCCGTCTGCGTGGCTTGTTTGGCGAGCGCAGCAGCCCTTGGTCTGGCGGCTGGGAGGATGTGCTGCCCCGCATCCCAGGCACGCCAGAAGCAGGGGTCAGGGAGAGGCTTTACCCGCACGGGGAGCAGGGCCTCCCCGTTGCGCTCTGGACTGGTCAGTGTCATTAGCCCCAGGCTTGTCTGGAGAGGAGATAATCTATGGGGACAGGCAGGCTGCTGCTGGCCGTCCTCCCTGGACTCATCCTGCTGTCCTTGTCTCCAGCAGAGCGATGCAGCGGGTCGGCTGGCTGGGTGTTCACGGAGCCTCAGCTTCAAGCCAGCGCTGGGGACTCTGTCCTGCTGCAGTGCCTCTTCCGAGGCTCGCCGGCCAAAGGCTGGACGGTGACCAAAGTGGACTGGCTGCGCATGCCAGGAGCCAGCGCGCAGGTGGGTCGGGACAGGGCGGTTGGGTGGTGGAGCAGTGCACGGGGGCAGGTGGCAGGGAAGGGCGAGTGAGGCAGCCTTGCTGCTCTGGGGAGGCTCCTGGAAAGCCTGTCTGCCTGGCTTGGGCCACGAGAGGAGGAAGGTTCCCCTATGTATGAAGGGTTCTCATAGCCCTGCACCGCAGGGGAACCACGTCGGTTCTGCGTGGGTGCTGCTTCCTGGGGCTTTCCGAGAGAGCGTGGGAGTGAGCCGGGCTCTCGTGAGTGGTGAGCAGTCCATGGGGAGAGGGGGAGAGCAGACCTGAGGGCTCTTGAGCAGGGAAAGCACACAGGGCAGTGCCCTTCTGCTGGGCTCCTTTCACCTGATGCCGTCTGTGTCCCAGCAGGAGGAGACGGTCTTTTTTTACTACGGCAACCAAGGCATCCCTGCGGGCCGTTTCCAGACGCGGGCGCAGTGGCAAGGGGACGTCTCCCTCTGGGATGGCTCTATCCAGCTGTGGAACGTACAGGTGAACGACAGTGGCACGTACGTGTGTGAGATCCGGCTGCTCCAGTGTAGCAGCATCTTCAAGAACCGCACGGTGCTGCACGTCAGCCCCACGGCACAGAGAGGTACGTGCCCTGTGACTGCTCCTCTCTCCCGCTGCCCTGTTCGGCCCCACGCAGAGGGGCTCCCTCTGAGACCACCCTGCCTTGGTGTCTCCCCAGCAGGGCGAGAAGCAGCAGGTGCCCAGGACTCTGTGGCCCCGGGAGGCTCTGCGTTTTGGCCGGTGGTGGTGGGCTGTGGCTGTGTGGCCGTTGTGCTGGCTTTCCTGGCCGGGCTCAGCCTGAGGAAGAGGTACCAACGCTAGATGTGGGTTTACGGGGCTGAGCAAAGCACCTCCTGGCAGCCCACCTGCCCTGTTCTCCCTGGACAAGCGCTAGCCTGAGGTGTTCCCAGCAAGGCTGGAGCTGTGGGACCAGACCCACAACAGCGGGGTGCAGGCTCCTGCTGCCCTCTAGTGTCCTGCTGTCCTGGCCGGTCCCCCCTGTG
This sequence comes from Buceros rhinoceros silvestris, assembly GCF_000710305.1. Classification (NCBI taxonomy): domain Eukaryota; kingdom Metazoa; phylum Chordata; class Aves; order Bucerotiformes; family Bucerotidae; genus Buceros; species Buceros rhinoceros. The sequence continues at coordinate 11,798 of NW_010404617.1, read as the reverse complement.
CCCCCAAACCTCCTGGGCTCCAGGCACGGCAGCAGCAGGGCTGGCCTGGCCAAGACATGTGCAAAGGGATTCGTCCCAGTGTCCCAGGAGGAGGAGGGCAGGGACAAGAGGAGTAGGCAATGCTTTTTGATGGAGATGACACCACTGTTGCCTTCTCTCAAGGCCTGCAGCCAACACGGCCCTGGAGAGGACTGGAAATGGTGGCAGCCAGAACAAAACAGAGGTGAGAGCTGAGGCTGAGCTGAGTGGAATGGAGAGGAGTGTGTGCCTGCGACATGGGACCGAAGGGAGGGATGAGAGGCAGGAGAAGGGGAGGGATGGGATGCACAGGGCAGGTGCAGAGCACCCATGCCAGTGCACACACGGGGCCATGCCCTCACGTGGCCAGCCTCCCCCAGCGAGCTCACAGGAGAGCTGCGGGCTCCCTGCCCTGCTGCCAGCTGCGTGCCTGGGTGCTAGAACGAGCCCCAGGTCCTGCCGTTTCACTGGGCTTGCAGTTAAGAGGAGGTGCTGATGGAACAACTACTCCGCAGCAGCTGAACCCCTGGGAGCCGAGAGGCTTGGCAGGGGGAGATGGGGTCCTGGGCACCAGCATCCCCGTGAGGCTGAAGCCAGGGTCATCCTCACGTGGGGTGGTTGCTGTCTCATTCCTAGCTAGGGCTGCGTGTCCACACGGAGGGATCACTAACCCGGGCTGTACAGGCACTGGGATGGGGACACTAAGGGAGGGGATCCCACACGGACCAAGCACGAGGAGGTGTTCACTGGCCAGCTGTGGCCGTGGCATTTGGTGCTAGCCCTATGAATGGGGCTCATGGATTTGGGGGCTGCTCGGTTCCAACCGTCCTGATCTCCCCCTCGTAGGAAGCGCTTTACTCCTCAGTCCCTGGACCTGAGGTACCCAAGGCTGAACGGGATGCAGGGAAGAAGAGGAGAGCTGAGGAGACCTACATAACCATGGTGAGGCAAGCAGCCGCCCCAAGCTGGAGCAGCGTGGGGAGGGCATGCAGCCGCAGGGCTGATGTGACCCCCCCCATCAGTGCACCCTCCCCATCACCCCAGGCCTGCGGTGAGACTCACGCTCTGTCCCTTTCTCCTTGCAGCACCCCTCTCGCTTCCAGGAGAATGGCGTCTACGTGGAGCTGAGCAAGAGGGAGATCCCTGCAGAATGGATGGAAGCGGGGAGACAGGCTGATGGGAAAAGCGAGGAACCCTACAGCAGAGCAGAGGCAGCTCTTCCCTGGCCTCCAGAGGGGCAGAAATAGCCATGCTGGGGGGATGAAGCAGGTGTGTGCAAGCCATCTTTGTTCCTTCGGGCAGGCCAGTGCTCTGCTGCTGTCAGCTCCTCCTTGGAGAAGCGGTGCCACCTCCCTGTGTGCTCCATGCCAGAGCCACTGCTGGGGCACATCCCACCCCGGTTGTCTGCTGGGGACCAGGGGACACATGTCTCTCTGGCTCTTGTCTCCTGGTCTTTGGAGCGGGGGGGAGCACAGTGGGGAGAACCTCCATGCTTTGATCCTGGTCCATGCACCTTCAGGTCCTGAGATGACACTCTCCAAGGACATCCTGGCTGGGGGAGGGAGGGGAACACGCAGCGGGAGCCATGCGGGCATGCCAGCGCTGTCTTCTGGAGATAATAAACTCAGGGAGGCTTCCCAGTTCCTGGCTTCCTCGTACCTCTTGCTTAAGCATGTGATGTCCAAGTGTGCCAAACCCCACCTGGCCCAGAGCCTGGGAGCCCCAGCACCCACCAGCAGCCTCACGCATAGCACCTGCGCCTGCCCCACGCGCTCTGGGGAGCGGTGGGGCTGAACAGTACGCCAAGGGGGTCCCTTTGCAGCAGGAAGGGCTCCCCCCGGGCTGCCCCAAACCCCTGCGCTGCCCCAGTTCTGCAGGGGATGGTGGGATCACCCACACATGAGTGCACCCGTGCCACCGTGCCACCCGTGCACCAGCCACCTGCTTTGGGTGAGCACCTCCCCGTGCACCCCACGCTGGGCATCACAGCCCCGGCCTGGGGGAGTCCTGCAACCTCTCCTGGGCCTCCGGGGCAGCGCCTGGGTGCGCTGGCTCCTCTCCTGCACTATATATAGATGTTTGACACCTGCAGGTGCGGAGCCGGGGCCCTGGGACCAGCTCCCACCCCGTTCCGGAGAGGGGAGACTGCAGCGCTGGCTGCGCCGGCTGCAGTCCTTGGTTTCTCGTTGACACCCTCCCCTCTTTTCCTGCGTGAAGCTGAGTAACGGGATCTCAGGAGGACTCGGCAAGCAGAGCTGGTGTTGGGGTGTCAGGGCTTACTTAGGGGTCACAGGACCATTCCAGCAGAGCAGAGTGTGCTCTGCCTGCCCAGCGTGGTTGGGAAACCGTGCTGGGTGTGCAGTGAGTGTGTTTGCTGAGCGAGTTGCCTGTGTTCACCCTGGCACTTCCCCGATGCCTGTTCTCCTGGCTGCCCCGTGTCCCCTCCTGGAGCTGTTTGGGGAGCAGAGCACCTCTGCGTCCCTCCTGCCTCCCTGTTGCCCCATCTCTTCCTCCTCAGGGCTCTGGTGCACAGAAACTAAGGTGTGTTCTGGCTCCAGGGCACCCCTCACCTTTCTCCTCAGTGATGCTGCCACAGCAAACCCACCACCCCGTGGCCCACAGCGCGAGAACTGGGTGGCGGAGCAGCTCCTCCCGCTGGCTTTCTGGTCTCCATGAGGGCACATGCTGTCTCCTCTCTGCAGCCTGAAGCCAGACGTGGAGTCCATGGCCCAAAGGCTTCCTTGACCCCTGGGAAGTGAGGAGGGTGCCCCGCATCAGCGTGGGAGCAGGCAGGTGTACCGGGAGCGCTTCTACCCGCCGCACACTGCCTGCCTGTGGCTGTGCCTCCTCCTGGGCACTCCGGCTGGGTGCTGTGCAGGCTGCCTCCCTGGGAACCCCTGCTCCCTGCCGGGCTTTGGGAGGACATTTCTGATGTTCCTGGGCCCTGGAGACTGGGAACTGCTGCTGTGACCGGCGGGAGCAGGGCTGGGTACCCCGGCACCAGCCGGGCAAGGCTGACACAGCTGCATGCCCCCACTGAAATCAGGGGCTGCAGCGGCCAGGGGAAGCCTTCAGGGTCAGGCCTGACTG
>NW_010404617.1:8253-8583 GCF_000710305.1 Buceros rhinoceros silvestris | reverse complement strand
CTCGGGCCTCCAGCGGCCGGGGGAACCCTTCAGGGTCAGGCCTGACTGTGGGTTGCCAACAGAGTCCCTGGGCCCCTGGAATCTGGGGGGAAGAGGAGCCCGGAGCGCTGCTTCCACCAACGGGAAGCTTGCGCAGCTGGGGGGCTCCCCACAGAAACCAGCCCCTCGGCTGCCCTGGGCTCGGCGCACTGCAGGAGATGCCTGTGACACAGCTCACGACCAGACCCCGGAGCAGGAGCTGGAGCTCCAGGAGCCTTCAAGCGCCAGGAACGTTCGCCTTGTGTTCAGGGGAAAATTTTTCTGCCCTCCCACTTCCCCTGCTGCAATACA
>NW_010404617.1:7905-8132 GCF_000710305.1 Buceros rhinoceros silvestris | reverse complement strand
CCACCCGCAGCTTTTACTGCTTTTCTCCACCCAGCCCCCCCCCAGCCATATTGGGCTGTGGGAATAAAGCAGCTCCAATGTTATATGTCACCTGCACATAACCCGGGCGTTCGAAAAAAGCAAACCACCACCACCAAAATCCACACCAACACCAGGTCCTCTCCACACACAAAAGTCCTTCAAAATGAGCCCGGAAGCCTGGCTCCCGCAGCCCACCTTGTTCCTCA
>NW_010404617.1:7038-7373 GCF_000710305.1 Buceros rhinoceros silvestris | reverse complement strand
CCGGCTGCTGGGGCGGCGGGCTCTGGGCTGATGGTGCTGCATGGGGTGGGGGGGAGCTGTGGTCCCTGTGTTTCTGCCCTGCCCCGCAGCCAGCAGTGTGTGTCAGCAGCTTTGGGTCTGTATTGATTGGAAACGGGACCTCGCCACCTCTGTGAAGTGCTGTTCGCACTGTCCGGGAGCTCCTGACGGGCTGCCTTAGCCTTAGGAGAGAGGCTGGGAAAGGGAGGACAGGCAGCCCAGCGAGTCTGCATTAGAGGCTGCGTGCAGTTTTACCTCCCCAGCCCTGGGTGCAGGGTGTAGTGTGACAGAGCGTGCGCAGCACCTGACGACGCAGC
>NW_010404617.1:6433-6905 GCF_000710305.1 Buceros rhinoceros silvestris | reverse complement strand
CCTGACGACGCAGCCTGGATGGTCGGTTCCAGGGATTTCGGCAGGTTCTTTCCCCACCTCTGCTGTCCCCCGGTGCTGGGTGCCCAGGGCAGTGGCAGGGGTTGGACTTGTGTGTGTAGGTGCTCCTGGAGCACGCGCCCATCAGCTGCTGGCTGCCTTTGAGGACCCTCTGGCTGTGCTGTGGTCCTGCCCTGTCCAGGGCTGCCCCATCGCTGCAGAGCCTGGGAGAGCTCCTGGTGGCACCTCAGCCCTCTGCAGCGCCCTGGGGCAGCCCGAGGATGCAGCTCAAAGCCACACCACCCAACCTCAGGCACACAGGGCACAGTGCGAGGGCCGCTGGGCCCCCCTGCGCAGGGACCCCTCCAACCAGGCCTGCTGGGCTGGCTCTGTGGAGGGATCGCCTGGACACTTTTTCTTCCTGGGATGCTGTGACTTGTCCCCGTGCACTTCCGACACCTGGCCTCAAGCACTA
>NW_010404617.1:5021-6355 GCF_000710305.1 Buceros rhinoceros silvestris | reverse complement strand
GACTTGTCCCCGTGCTCTTCCCACCCCTGGCTCTAAGCACTCTGCACTGGCGCTGGATGGAGGGTGCTCACCACGGCTGCTCAGATACCAGCATGAGCAGGGAGCTGTCTCCAGGGGCTTGGCCGTACCTGGAGGACATCCCTCTGCCTCCAGAGCGCTGGCCTTAGGATGCTGCTGGCTCACACCTCGCAGCAAGACCTCTGGCTTGAAGGAGCTGTATCTGCAACTTGGAAAAGCCTCTTTTCCCTGGCTGCAGAGCCTGGCCCCTTTCCTGCCCTGCTTGCAGACGGAGCGGATTAGCCCGCGGAGCAGCCCTGACCTGCATCCAGCTTGGCCACAGGAAGAAGGTTTGAGAGCAAAGAGCAGCAGCCACAGGGGAGAGGTGAGGTGATGGGAAAAGCGCCTGCTGGCAGTGTCACTGTCCCTGCCCTGTGGTGCCACAGCACCGCCTTCACAGTTCCATCCTTCCAGGGCTCACCATCCCTGTGCTTCTCGGGGCTTAGCCTTAGAGCTTGCAGCTTGCTGGCTGCCCAGGAGCCTGGCTTGGTGTGGGCACTCTCCCCTTCGCAGCCGGTGGGGGATCATGCTGGAGGCAGGCGCTGGGTTTCGGGAGCTGCTGGGGCAGCCATCAGACATAGGGAGCTGCAGGAAAGGGCAGCAGGGTGCGGATACCTGGTTACTGCCCGTGTCCGGGTGAGCTGTCCTGCCCTGCCAGCTGCAGCAGGTAATGACCCATTTCTCTGCCACAGCAAAGCCAGGGTGCAGGGACTGGCCTTGTCCCCCGAGGAGTGGCTGAGATCTTGACCCAAAGAGAATCCCAGCCAGAGAATCCTTGCGTGAACACCGCGGGGAGCGGGGAGCATCTGCATTCCCCTGCAGCCCGCTGGGGCCAGCCCTGGCAGATCCCGGCCCTCGCTGCTGTAGTGCATCCTGCCGGCAATGAAATGTGATGAGCATAGCCATAAATTTCCCCGCGGATGTGGCACTGAGCCCTGCATGCTGATGCTGCATTCAGCCCCTCGCACAGCGTTATCGATTCTGCAGCAGGAAAGCCTCGGTTATGTGGCACAGAGCAGGGCTTGCCTGGAGTCAGCAGAATTTAGCACCAGGCACAATTAGGGCAGGCATGGCAGAAAGGGGTCACAGCCTTTGCAGAGCAGGGCCAAGGGGTGTGCCAGGGCTGCTGCCATGGGGGTGCTTCCATGTTGTCCCCTGTCACTGCTGCTCAGGGGAACCCCGGTCCTGGCTGGCTGCAGCACGGTCTGTGTGGGGCTGGGTCTGAAAGGGAAGCCCAAGACCCAGGGTGAGCTCTGCGCCGCCGGCCGGGGGGTGGG
>NW_010404617.1:2977-5001 GCF_000710305.1 Buceros rhinoceros silvestris | reverse complement strand
CCCGGTCCGGGCTGGCTGCTCCACGGTCTGGGGGGGGCTGGGTCTGAAAGGCAAGCCCAAGCCCCAGGGTGAGCTCTGCGCAGCCGGCCGGGTGTGGGGCGCGATGGGGAGACTGGCTCAGCCAGCAGACTGGCTGCTCGTACCCCCTTTGTAATACATCTGCTCCTCTGCTCTTGCTCTCTGTGCTTGCGGCAGCACCCATGGGATTGGGCATGGAGGTCATGGCTCCCACCACCATCAATGCCTTGAACGGCTCCTCCGTGAAACTCTCCTGCACCTTCAACTCCTGCTACAAGGTGGAGAACAAGCAGTTCTCCCTCAACTGGACATACCAGGAGTGCAGGAACTGCTCTGAGGAGCTGGTGAGTCTTGCCAGGGCTGGGGGGCTGCAGAGAGGTCCTGGGCCCAGCTTGAAGAAGTTGTGTGCCCCTCAACTGGACATACCAGGAGTGCAGGAACTGCTCTGAGGAGCTGGTGAGTCTTGCCAGGGCTGGGGGGCTGCAGAGAGGTCCTGGGCCCAGCTTGAAGAAGTTGTGTGCATTCCTCAGGGTCCAAGCCCTCCCCTTACGTGTGCTGCTGTTACCTGGCCCTCCTCCGCCACCGGGAGAACCAGCTGCGTGCAGAGCCAGCGGTCAGGGCAGCTGCCCTGATGTGGCAGCAGGCATGAGTGGGGAGAGGTGTTGCAAGGAGACCCTGGCCCTGGCCACTGTGGTGGCTGGAGCTGAGCAGGGACCATGCTGCGTATGGAGCTGAGCAGGGTGAGCGTGCAGCATGGGTGCACACCTGGGGCAGGACACACAGGGGAGGGGGATGCCTGGCTGGGGCAGGTGAGTGCCTGGGGTGCCAAACGCCCTCTCCCCTCCTCTCCCAGTTCCTGCAGTTCCGGATGAAGATCATGAATAAGCAGCTGGAACGCTTTGGGAACCGGGTGGAGTTCACCGGGAACCCCACCAAGTACGATGTGTCCTTCACCCTCAAAAACGTGCAGCTGGAGGACGAGGGCACCTACAACTGCTATGTCCTGAACCCCCCAGACCGGCATCGGGGCCACGCCAGCATCAGCCTGAAGGTGCTCACCAAAGGTGAGTGGTAGAGTGGTCCCCTCTGCTGTCAGACACCCAGGGCTGCTGGGTGGCTCTCTGCTCTTTCATCCTGCATTGCGTGTGCAGGGTTTGCTCACCGGCAGTGGGAGCAAGCACCGCCTGCTCCCTGGTGCTCCGGGGTAGGAGCTGCCCCAAGTGGGACTGCGTGCCCTGAGCCCATGTCCTGTCTCCCCAGAGCCCCCGAAGCACGACTCGACAGTGGCTGTCATCGTGGGCGCCTCTGTAGGTGGCTTCTTGGCCGTGGTGATCCTGGTGCTGGTGGTGGTGAAATGCGTGCGCCGGAAAAAGCAGCAGAGGCTGAACACAGATGACCAGAAGACGGAGGAGGAAGGGAAGACAGACGGCGAAGGCAACCCGGACGAGGGCACCAAGTAACACCCCCCAGCCCGCCCCTCCCTCTTCATCCCTGTACAGCGTGACCCCCTTGATGTGCTTCCCAGAGCAAGGATTTCTGTCTCCCCACAGCATCCCTCCTTCCATCTAAATACCCCACCCAGCCTGGAGCAGGGCGTGGAGAGAAGGTCCTGGACCCTGGCCAGAGCGGGCAGGGTTGGGGGTGTGTGTGGCTAAAGCATATTGAGGCTGAGCTGGGACCAGCTGGTCCTTTGGGCAGCCCCGTGCCCAGCTGTCTGCACCCCGTCCCTCTAGAAGGAGAGAGCAGGGGTCAGTGGCCAACTGCTGTTGGCCCTCAGGGCCACATCTCACCCCCGAGGTGCTCCTGCTGTGCCCAGGGCATGGGCATTGGCGTACCTGTCCCTGAGGAACCCCCAGTAGCTGCCCTCCTTCTCCTTGCAAGTCCTGTGTGCCAGTGCTGAGGGTGCTGCGACAAGAAGCTCGTGCTCCTCAGGGACTGTCCCAGCCTGCTCGGAAGCCGATGGCCATTAGCCCACGTGCTGCCTCTGAGCTGTGCTGGTTTCTGGA
>NW_010404617.1:2408-2861 GCF_000710305.1 Buceros rhinoceros silvestris | reverse complement strand
CATTAGCCCTTGTGCTGCCCTTGAGTTGTGCTGGTTTCTGGAGCCACTAACGGCTCCCGGTTTGTAACGGATGTACTCTTCCACCTCTCGGGCTATTTTTGGGCCTGAGCATCTCAGCCAAAGGTGCTGGGCTGACCTTTTTGTGCTTGTTTGCTTCTTGGGGAGGGTAATTCTAATGGAGAATGTTCTGCTGATGAGCCAAACCGAGGTGCTGGGGTGTGGCAGGGGGCAGCTGCTGGGGATGAAGAGCCCCTGGGAGGAAGAAGAGTTTTGGGGTGCTTGCTGGGAAGGACTGGGCACAACTGTGGGCCCAGAGGCAGGACAGCTCTGTCACCCCCAAGCACCCCTGTGATGGCTAAGCACACCTCCTCCAGCCTCCCCACAGAGCACTGCACCATCTGTAACTGCCGCGGCAAAGCACTGCCAGCCTGCCCCGCAGTGCCGGCTGCGCCT
>NW_010404617.1:889-1139 GCF_000710305.1 Buceros rhinoceros silvestris | reverse complement strand
GTGCGGCTCCGCGCGGGACTGAGCTGGCAACTCTGTGGCCAAAGGCCCCTGACGGTTGCACGTGGCCAGTCTTGCATCTGCCTTTGGTTTCTCTCATGCACTATCCTTGGATTGCAACTCGCCAATGCATTTGTATGTACCTAGCCGCACACAGCGGAGAACCTCTGCCAATACACCGCTCCACGCAGGCGGCGCTGCTATCGGTCGTGGCTATAGATCTGGGGGTGCGCCTTCTGATGGGTTTCTTTTG
>NW_010404617.1:0-754 GCF_000710305.1 Buceros rhinoceros silvestris | reverse complement strand
TGTTTTTATTGCTCTTTGTACAGTTAAACAAAAGAACAACAAAACCCAAACCTGGCGCTCGATGCTTTTGTGCTGCTGCCTGCTGGAGGGGCAGGACGGGCTCCCTGGCCTCTGCTCTGCCTGTGCGTCTGCCTTGGGGATGAGGAGGCTCCCGTGTGCCCGTGGTCCCGCTGGGGCAGCAGGTTTGCTGGGGCTGCCAGGAGAGCCCAGGACAGCCCGTGCTTCTGCAGCTCACCCCGGGGAGATGCCGCAGAGGCAGGGCAGTGCTGGGCTGGCAGAGAGGCCGGTGCTGCCTGACTCTTCATGCACTGGGATTTCAGGAGTGCCCCACACACACAGCGGGGCTCCAGCTGTGCTACAGGGAGCTCTGCCCTGCCAACTTCCCCACCTCTGCTCCGCAGAGAGCCGGGGACAGTGGCTGCTCGGGGCATGGCAGGTAAAGGCTCAGCAGGCTCCAGCGGAGCCCAGGGCATGAGCCGGATGACCGACACCCGTAACCAGCTGCTCTCTGACCTGGCGATCCAGCGATGCCACACGGACGCGCTGGAGTGGTGCAGCACAGCTGGGGCACAGGTAATAGGTGCATCCATCAGTTCACCCACTGTGGAGACACAAGGGTGAGGAAAGCTCTGACAGCAGCCCTCAGCTGTGCCTCTCCCAAATGCCCTTCTGTTCGGGCTGCCGAACGCCCGCACATACACGAGCAAGGTCTGGCCAGCTCCCTGCACCTATGACTACCTCTTTCCTGGGCTAA
>NW_010404616.1:508-794 GCF_000710305.1 Buceros rhinoceros silvestris | reverse complement strand
GGAAGACCAGACATCTGCGAGTCAGTGCCAGAAGAGATTTGCCCACCCTTGCTCAGGGTCCATGGTGCCTTTTTCCCCCTGCCAGAGCCATGTGCCATTCCAGCACGGGAGAGCCGATCGCCAGCTGCATGGTGCAGCAGTTTGGTGTCAAGAGGAAGTGCTGGCAGGCTCCTGCCAAGGCGTTTGTGATCGAGGTGAGCTGGATGGAGACTGCTGCCTCGCTGAGCTGCCTCTCACCTCTCTGCCCTCCTGCAGCTGCAGCAGCTGCGAGGGTAGAGCCCAGCCG
>NW_010404616.1:0-449 GCF_000710305.1 Buceros rhinoceros silvestris | reverse complement strand
GAGGTGAGCCGGATGGCAAGCGCTGCCTCGCTGAGCTGCCTCCCACCGCTCTGCCCTGCTGCAGCCACAGCAGCTGCGAGGGGGGAGCCCAGCCAGTGGAGCTGGGGCAGAGGGTGGCTCCGTGCCCCACGGCACAGGACAGGGAGCCAAGGGGTTCTTGGCAGAGGCTGCTGCCCTTGGCCTCAGCTGCCTGGGACGGTGGCTGCTCCCCGTGCTGCTGGCTGGAGCCAGCCCGGCACAGGGCTGGGACCCTGCGGGCCGGGCACCCCAGTCACTGCTCGCTTGCTTTCAGTTCCTGGACAGCCCTGCCATGACACAATGGCATGACGAACTCCTGGAGATCCCCATCATGCACCTGTGGGGAGAGAGGAGCATGATGGGTCACCTGGGACTCAGAGGTCTCCTGGTGCTCAGCAGGACAGCCTCGCTGGTGAGAAGGGGCAGCCGGC
>NW_010404615.1:3949-4245 GCF_000710305.1 Buceros rhinoceros silvestris | reverse complement strand
GAGAGAGGGGAGAGATGGAGAGAGGGGAGAGGGCAGGAGGGAAAGAAAGAGGAGAGCGGGGCAGGGGGAGAGGGGAAGGAGGAAGAGGGGCAGTTGAGGGGCAGGAAGAGGGGCAGGAGGAGAGGAGCAAGGGGAGAGGGGCAGAGGGGCAAGAGGAAAAGGAGCCGGAGGGAGAGGGCTTCCATGCTATGAAATGCTTTCCATCACTTGTGAGAATATGGGGAAGAGTGGGGTGACCCCCCGGCCCTGCTGGGGCCATGGGGCTCCCCTGGGCTGGGGAAGGCCAGGCAGAGGCG
>NW_010404615.1:2938-3698 GCF_000710305.1 Buceros rhinoceros silvestris | reverse complement strand
GGCTGTGCGTGCCTCCCCTGCATGGGAAGGGGACAGAGCTGCAGCCATCGGGGACTCCACAAGAGCCTTTCTGCTCTGCACCCAGGGATGAGGCTGGGCCCGAGCTCCTGGCCAGCCCCAGGGCCTGGCTCGTCTCCTCTCACCCTGATGGCACTGCTGTGTGCGGGTGGCACCCTTGGTGAGGGTTCGGGCATACCCCTGCCTGTCCTTGGGACTAGGCAGCTGAGCGAGCTCACCATCACCATCATCCTTACCATCACCATCACCATCACCATCACCCTCACCATCAACATGATGAGTTCACCATCACCATCAGCGTGGTGAGCTCACCATCACCGTTACCATCACCCTCAACATCACCACTGGCGAGCTCACCATCACCGCTGGCATGTGGCTCTCGCTGCTAGCATCGTCCCTTGGCCGCTTCGTGTGTCCGGATCACCGCACAAAGGGCTTATCGTGTGGATCACAAACGGCAGGAAGACGAGAATAAAGTAACGCCTGAAATGGGAGTGTGCTGAAATCTAACTGTTTTTTTTTTTTAAATAAAAGAAAAGCCCCTTCCATATTTTAATTAAAAGCCTTTCAGACGAGGAGGCAAGGGGCTGCCATTTACAACAGGCTTTTGTCAGGCGCACAAAGCAAACCGTTCTGGAGACAAACTGATTTATTACCCTGTGCCTCGCAGCGCTCCCCGGGGCGGGGGAGCCCTGGGCAATGGGGGGCCGGCGGGACTGGGCTCCCCCCTCTCTCCCCGGGG
>NW_010404615.1:0-2719 GCF_000710305.1 Buceros rhinoceros silvestris | reverse complement strand
GCGCTCCCTGGGGTGCCCCAGGGCCAGCAGGGCGGTGCCCGAGGGGACACAGGGACACGGGGGGTGGAGTGTGCCGCCCCACAGCTCTCCTCCCTCCGTGCGACGCGGGGCGCAGCTCCTCTCCTTTTCCTTATGGCTCCCATTGATTTATTAATGATTTGGCCAAACAGAAACATTCCTCCAAAGCCCACAATTTAATTTGCTCACCACGGACGCCAGGTTACTTTTATTTCTGATTTATGAGCAGGCTCTTCTGTGGCACCACCACGGGGCAATGATTTATGGGCGTGAGATCAGCTTTGTGGGCACAGGGGGAAGGTCTCCTCGCTGGGACCTGTCTCCGATGGTATCCAAGCGTTGATGCCTGGAGCACCTTTGGCGTGAACGGACTGAGCCATCCCTGTTGCTAGCACGGAGAGGACACCTTGGCATCAAAGAGTAGGAACCAGCTCCCACCCCAGCAAAGACCATCCGTCCCACCTGGGTTTATTGACCCACTGTAACCCAGAGTCCCCTTGTGCATGACCCTGAGAGAGCTACGGACACGAATTCCCACGGAGCGATCCCCCGGGCCCAGCCTGTGCTCTCACCCCTGGCTAATTGCAGCCTCATTAGGCCCAAGGTGGGATGTCTGCCTGGTCCCACCAGCAGACACCACCTCGTGACAACTCTGGATGCCTCCCAGTGGCTTGGGCGCTCTGATTGTTGTGGTTGTGGGGTTGAGTGAGGATCTGTTTAGAGCACTTGAGCTCCCCGAGCGAAGCTGGGTGCTTGCCTTGGGTGCACCCGAGCAGAGGCAGCGCAGAGGCACCCAACGGCTGGGATCTCAGAGCATCCCGGGAGTTTGCTTTTGATGCCAAGCGCATTGAGATTTTAGCTTGACGATTGCATCTCACCAGTTCCAGGTGGAGGCGTTTGCTGCAGCACCATGAGGAGGATCGGCCGTGAGAGCCCCCTTCTCCAGCCAGCTCTGGAGGTGGGGAAGAGGCTGGAGCAGGGCTCGCAGGAGCATCCAGCCTCTCTCTAACACAAACTGCCTTGGCTTTGCAAATCCGTCCTTTGAACTTTGATTTTCTGTTCACTCGTTCTCTGCCTGAGGCGTTTTGCAATTGTGGGATTTTGAGCAGCTCCGAGTTTCTCTGAGTGGAAGAGATGAGAAGGACGAGATCATTTCTTGGCTGTTTGTGCTATGGCGTGGTGCCAAGGTCATTTTGGGTGTCTGCCTCATCCCTTTGGACAGTTTTCCTGGCCCAGGTGAACTTCAGACAGCAAGAAGGGAAGGAGCAGCCCTGTCCTCATGACAGCCAGAGCAGGGTGCAGTCTGAAGGATGGTCCTTTTCCTCAGTGTCTTCTGAACTCAAATTGGTGCTTTGTAGTGGCATCCCGAGAGCCCTGCAAAATGCTGGGAACGGCAGCACGGTATTGCCCGGGCTGCCAGGTGGGACCAAGCCCTGGGATGGCCTTGGGGCTCCTTCTTCCCCAGCCACGTGCAGAGGAGGCTCTGGTGCTGCACGACCTGACGCAGCGGAGAGCTCTGGGGCTGGGACGGTGCGGGACTGTGAGGGACAGCCGCAGCAGCACTGCTCCTGGGTTTGCTGGTGTCCATGCACATGGGCAGTGGAGGCTGCTGGCACATCTGAGCATCTCCCCCCAGCCACTCCGAGGACGGGGACTTCTGCAGCGGCACATGGTGACAGGTAAGACAGGGGGACCAGTGTGCTGGTGAGTGAGGGGGATGCTGCGTGCTGCCCCCCCCCTCTGTGCCTTTGGGGCCAAAGCAGCACTCACGTCCTGCATCCCCCTCCATGGGGTGGAACCCAGCTCACCCCATGCTGGGTCTCGGAGAGGGGAGCCAGGGTAGGGGTTTGTGTCAGGAGCCCCAGGCTCTTCCGTGCGTAGAGATGCACCTGCACGACAGCTCGGGGTGTTACCTGCTCCTTAGCAGGAATATTAAAACGCTGCGCTTGCTTGGTCTTCACATACCCACCCGCAAAATGTACCCCAAGGGACAGCTCGGCCTCTCTCTGCTCAAAAATGAGTCATGGCCAGCAGTGCTGGTGTCCCTCTGGCGCACACATGGCACGGCTGGGGGGTTGAGGCTTTCCTGGGGAAATGAAATTAATGCTCGAAGCTCTTGGGATCTTGGTGTGGTCAGTACGACAGGATATGGGGCAACTTGGGGCAGAAAGTGTAAGGCTCTTTGCTGGTAGGAAAGCAAAGGTGGTGTCTCTGGGGAGGGAGGAAAGGAGGCTCAGGCGAGACCTCATCGCTCTCTACAGCTGCCTGAAAGGAGGTTGCAGAAAGGTGGGACTTGGTCTTTTCTCCCAAGTAACAAGTGATAGAGGAGATGAAACAGCCTCCAGTTGTCCCAGGGCAGGTCGATGTGGTCCCTCAGGAGCCATTTCTGTCCCGTTGGGGTTGTCCCGTCCTGTCCCAGGCTGCCCAGGGCAGTGGTGGAGTCCCCATCCCTGGAGGGGTTTCCCAGCCGTGTGGAGGTGCTGCTGAGGGACAGGGGTCAGCGGGGACCTGGCAGTGCTGGGGAACGGGGGGACTCGGGGGGATCAAAGGGCTTTTCCAACCCGAACGGTTCTGTGCGGTGCCTGCCCAGCGCTCCGCCTGTGCTCCACTCTGCTGCTCAAGTTGTTGGAGTTCTTCAAGCCCAGCCGCGCTCCGTCACTTCCAAACGCGGTCCCCAGCAGCCTGGACCGGCGTTTTCCTG
>NW_010404614.1:579-801 GCF_000710305.1 Buceros rhinoceros silvestris | reverse complement strand
GAGCAACCCTCGCCCAGGGTCGGCACTGGGGTGCTGGCACCACGCACCAGATGGGCCGAAGTTGCCCCTCGTGGATCCCAGGGTGCCGCCAAGCCGGGGGACTGCTGGCTGGAAACTGCCCATGAGACTAAAAATTAAAAATTAACCTTTTTCAAGGCAACGCTGGGGTCTTTCAGGAATTCCCACCCCTCCCCTGGGAGCCAGGCCCTGCCAAAGGACACC
>NW_010404614.1:0-255 GCF_000710305.1 Buceros rhinoceros silvestris | reverse complement strand
GGTCTGTGTGCCACCTCCGCAGGGCAGCTCCCTGCCACCCCGACGGGTTCCAGCGTGACGGCATCTCCTGGCAGCTCAGCCTGCGAGCCCCCAAAGTCCCCTGAGCGAGCAGGGCACCCCAGCAGCGCCCGCAGCAGGGGAGGGGGCGTGCTGCCATGTGAGCGCCGCCCTCAGCCCCTCTCTTCCCCCCCAGCGAAGGAGGGGGTGCCCGATGGGAAGCTGCACCCGCTGCTCTCGGGGTTTCTGTTCCACTCC
>NW_010404613.1:585-786 GCF_000710305.1 Buceros rhinoceros silvestris | reverse complement strand
CACCCTGCTGGCGGGGGCACCAGGACACGCTCTGCCCCGTTAACCCCCTCGGCCGCCCGCCTCGGTGGCAGCGAGGGCAGAGCGTGACCCCGGGAGCTCAAGGCTGATGGACTTGGCACGTCCCTTCCCCAGCAAAGCTGCAAGAGACGTATCGACTGCCCCGGCCCCACCGGCCTTGCCTGGGCCCCTCCGGAGGGATGA
>NW_010404613.1:0-245 GCF_000710305.1 Buceros rhinoceros silvestris | reverse complement strand
CCAGAGCAAAGGGCATCCCCGAAGCAGAACGGGGGTGGCAAAGCGGGTGCTTTCGCCCAGGCCGGCTCGGCGGCACGGCTAGAGGTGCTGCTGGGTTAGGAAAACGCATCCACGTACCTGGGTCTGACAGGAGAACATGAGGAGCTGGAAACATCTGCAGCAGGAGACAAAAGAGAAAGAAACACCGGGGTTTGTTCGGGTTTAGCTGTTTTCGCCTTTTTTTTTTTTTTTTTTTTTTTTCCCCC
>NW_010404612.1:536-986 GCF_000710305.1 Buceros rhinoceros silvestris | reverse complement strand
CCGGCCCGCCTCCCATCTGCGGCAGTGAGGGCGCGGCCAGCGCGGTTGGCAGTGGAGGACTGTGCCGCCGGGCGCCGCAGGGCCAGGTTTTGGGCTGGGTGACACCAGAGGTGACCTGTAGCTGGGCACCACCCCCTGTGCGCCGGGGACCGTCCTCCCCCCATCCCTCCCAGCACCACCACACCATGGCCTGGCCCACTGATGTGCCACCAGCTTGGAGACAAGTGTGACATCCCCGTCCCCCACCCCAGGAAGCGAATCACCTTGGAGGGGCTCAGGGTGGTCAGCGCTCGCCGGGGGCTATCCGGCAGGTGCCGCGGGGGGTTCTCTTGGTTCTTACCGCCGGGCGGGGGGAGGCAGCTCTGCGCCGTCACCTCCACCTCGCAGAGGACGAGGGAGTCCTCCCGGCCGGGGATGATGATGGAGACGTAGGGGACCGGCAGGCCCGCG
>NW_010404612.1:0-376 GCF_000710305.1 Buceros rhinoceros silvestris | reverse complement strand
CGGGTGGCTAGGAGGGTCGGGCTGCTGCCGGGGGGGGAGGGAAGGGTCACGGCTCCGGCTGGCGAGAGGGAACCGTGCCGGGGTGGTGTGACACCCACTCACACAGGGTTGCGTTTGCCGTGGTCATCCAAGGAGTCGCCGATGTGGACCTGGGCGCCAAGGAGACTTTCCCAGCAGCAGTCGTGGCGGTTGATGATGGTGACAGCGTAGATGACGTGCCGGTGGCCCAGATCAACGCGCCACCACGGCTCCAACTCTCTCTCGGTGCGGGTGCACGACCCACGCTCCCAGTCGGTGTTGCTGTCCCCATCCACGGCGTTGACGGCCAAGCTGATGTCGTCCAGGGTGGATGACTGGGCCCCGGCACGGCCCCGCG
>NW_010404611.1:0-2633 GCF_000710305.1 Buceros rhinoceros silvestris | reverse complement strand
CACGGCAAGGGGGTGCCCGTGAAAGAGAAACGTGATCAAACACCTCAGAAACAACATGCCTCTGCAGCTTTTGCAGAAGCTTGGCATGCTGTGGGTGCAGAGCAGCTGCTGTTTTAATAAAAGGTGCCTGGCTCCTTGGGTGAGTCTGTCAGAGAGAGTCATCTTGGTACTGAGGCTGGAGGAGGAGGGGACCCTGCCAAACCACTGGGTCCTTTTGACTCCATGTACTCCCTCAGCAGGAGGAGAGGATGGATGAGGAGCAGATAGAAATGAATCATGCTAAACAATGAAAATGAGCATTTTGCGGCCCAAGAGGGACTGGGCAGCCGTAAAACAATTGCTACATCTCATCATACCCATGCTGCCCATGGGCAGCACCCAGCATATCTCCCAGTACATCCAAGACTGTAATTTCCCCAAGGGCCATAGCCATGAGGAGGCTTCACTGAAGCAAGGGGCTCACCTCTGAGTTTTTCTTGACCCTGGTAATACCTGTTTTGCCAAATGTTGTGAATGTAACATGAGGACAAATGGCAGAAGTTTGAGTAAGCAACTTTGTAATGTGATTTCTGCATCATGTTAAAACAATAGATGGGATTGCTCTGTAAGGAAAGACCTCTGGAGGAACAACAAATCACAGTTTCAAGCGATCACTCCAAGTCAGTCCATTTCTCTTCCCATCCTTCTAACCCCTTACTCTGCACAGCTTCTGGCTGCAGCCAGTTCTGGACTACCTTTGCAAAAGTGTTTCAGGGAGATGTCAGCCACAGTGTTTTGGGCAGGCTTATTTTGACTGGATGCCAGTTGTTGGTGGTGATATTGAGTGTGATTTTGGTAAAAAATTAAGCCAGAAAATGGAGAAAGAAATAGGATAGCCAGAACTGTTAATTTGAACACTTCTTTTAAGACATCTGTTTTGATTTTTCCTTTCAAAACAACCCTTTAAGGACAAATGTAACCCTCTGTATTTAAAATAAATAAAAAGCAATTAAAGTGAAGACTCGCCATCTTATTTCAATTAAATCGAGTATTTCTGCTCACTGAAAACATTTCAGGAAGCCTGAAGTTTCATTTCAGGCAAATTAAAAATATTTCTACAAATATTATTGTTTTGTTTCAGCTACTGAACTGAAAAATAATTTATTTTCACAGCTCTGATTAAGGCAGAGAGGAACTTATTTAAGCACTTTGATTAATTATGCCTCCAAACCCAGCTGAGCAGAAGTGGGAATTCCAAGTCAAAGTATTGCTTCTCTCTTCTTCATTACTTTGGTAAATGGGTTTAAATATGCATGTATTCCTTTCCACTAAGATAGGGCTTCTGCATACTGCCTCATGACATAAGAGTCACTTACTTTTTGCCTGTACCCTGCCTACTGTGGCAGGGGCTGAAGTAATTTGTTTCCAGATCTTAGTGCCCTATTAATATTACACAAAAATAACAGTGGTTTTTTCCATATTCAATGCTTCTTACTCTCATTCCTAAATGTTTTATTGGTGGTGTACTATCTGGGGATCTGGAAGAAGGGAGGAGGTAATGAAAGACTTAAGATGCAAATTCGAACGCTGATAACATTTCAGCTGAAAACTGCAATGTTTTGGTTAATAACTGACATATTTCTACTTGGAAACATGCTTTGTGCTTCTGTTCTCTTTGCCATGTTGCAGGTTCTCTGCTGCACCTTCTTTTCCCCTCTGGAAAAGGATCACAGCAGGGAATCTCTCAGAGGAACACAGCACACACAGGCTGGGGAACCTGGACCAGGGGGAAGCTGTGAGGAAACCAAATCATGGCTCTTTGGAAGCACTAATGCAATGTAACCATATCTGGAAAAAACAGCAACTGATGCAGAAAGTGATCAGGATGGGGGGAGAGAGGAGAGGAATCAAAACGTGGAATTACAGAAATGTGGATGGAAGTGCTGTGCCCAGCTGTTGGCTCAGCTGGCCATGCTGCCAGTCATTCTGCCTGCAGGTACTGGGGTTTGTCAGAGAAACAGGTGTCCATTTCCGGTACCTGAGCACTAAGGCTATGCTTGTCTCCTCTGCTTTCTTTAAAACATACGTCATATGATAAATGGCCAAGCGATACAGGCATGACTATCTATTCTTTTGCTCAAAACATTGATCAATAGATGTTGCAGCTGTTGGCTGTCAAAGATTTGATTTACTGTGAATCTCACAAAAGGTGAACTGTTCTGAAGTAATTTCTATTATCCTTAAATTACATTTGAATTTGCCTTGAAACAGCTGCTCGATACTGCCAACGGATCGACTATTTCTCACAATCAAGAGTTTTCTCCAATAAGAAAGAAGTATCTTAAAGCCCTGCACTCCTTTCTGGCCCTGATCTCAGCATGTGTATAATTGCACAATTTTAGAGACTGGCTTCAGAAGAACAGCCCATTGTCACGGAGAGCGAGAGAGAGCAGAGAGTTGTCATGGAGAGCAACACATTATCAAGGCTTTTGTTTTCAGCCCTGACTGGATGAAAATGAAATATTTTTGGCTGGCATGAAAGAGCTTCACCACCTCCTTACACACTTCAGTGCCCCTGGGACCTTGTCAGGAGGGCAAATTCCCTGCTTACCATCAAGAAATCTGGTGCTTAAATGCTTACAGGGGCAGGAATG
>NW_010404610.1:1135-1380 GCF_000710305.1 Buceros rhinoceros silvestris | reverse complement strand
CCACCTTTATTTCAAGTCCCAGGACCTCGGGTGTGTGTGTCTCCCTACCCACTGGGTCCAGCATGCTACAAAGGGAGCTTTGCCTAGGTCTTGCTGCCCCAGAATGTAAGATGCTGTGCCGGGTAGTCCTCTCGAGCTGTTTGGCTTCACCCTCTCCCCTTCCAGTAAAGCTAAGTGGAAAAAACCAGCTGAATATGGGGACAACGACGATACACACACACACACACACACACACACACACACAC
>NW_010404610.1:509-834 GCF_000710305.1 Buceros rhinoceros silvestris | reverse complement strand
TTCTCTCGGCCTGGCATCCCTGGACGCAAAGCTTTGGTTTTAAATGTATTGCCATCCGTACTTAAGACGATGAAAGATCAGGAATTCGCTGTATGCATTTAAAACGTTGCTCTTAATAAGCAGAGTGTGCGGAAGCGCACGACCGGCCTGTTTAAGGCAGACAGACACATAAAACACACACGAGCTGTGAGTTAAAACCTGCTCTCGGGTTTGTCTTGTTGCTCTTGAGGATCAGTAGAGCTGGAAAAGCAGGGATACAACCAACAGCATCTCGAAACGTGCCACCTTTCTTCCCTCCTAAATCAAATCCATTCGTGGGCACTCT
>NW_010404610.1:0-290 GCF_000710305.1 Buceros rhinoceros silvestris | reverse complement strand
GGAAATTTCCCGATGTGGGATAACGGCTGGAAATCGCAGCGGAGCAGCTCCTCGCTTGCCCTTGCTCCGCTAACTCGGCGTGCTTCGGGAGCGCATGCTAAAGGAGCCCCGGCTTTCCCTAGCGCGGCTAGTACTTGGTCTCGAAATTACTGAAATAGATGGCCATAACGGTAAGCTTTTCTCGGCTCGGGGGTGTTTTTTTCCGCTCCCCAACCTTATTTATTTATTTATTTATTCACTTGTTTATTTACTTTGCAGCCTTTTAATAAAGCTCCTTAGAAACTCCGACG
>NW_010404609.1:30994-49401 GCF_000710305.1 Buceros rhinoceros silvestris | reverse complement strand
CGGGGCGAGCCCACCCCCGCGGCCGGAACAGGCGTGGGGCAGCCTGCCTGCGCTCGCCGAGGGACGCTGCGGAGTGCGGGGGCAGGGGAAAAGAGGAAAGTTTGCGCGATGTTTGCAATCCTAGACACTTTAAAACTCTTCACTCTGAAATGGTCAGAGCCTCTTTTATTGCACAATAATAGGAAATAATAACTTAGGGCTCCTAATTGTTTGCTTTCACTGAAAAGGACCTTCCTCTGGTCATAGCAGATAAAAGGAGGGTTTACCTCTCTGCTAGTGGAAAACAATAGATTATATTAGGTCCTGAAGAAATCTATTAGATATCCTCTCAGAGGACAAAAATATCAGACAAAAAAAAAATCTGTGCTTGGCTATTACTGTCTTTTATCCTTACATATATAGATACATATAAAAAGGTTAGACTTTACAGGCATTATTTTAGCACAAGAGAAAGTGCTGAAAACCTGAAATAAGCATCTCCAGCAGGTCAGAGCATGCTGACAGCTACTTACCAAAGAGTCTTCACTGGCTGTGGAGTCTCTGTCTTGTTCTGAACCACGGACTTTGCTGGCAGCAGGCCTCATGAGCACAGGAGGTTTGCTTTCTTCCGATTTATTCGAAACAGGAAATCGATGTGTATTTCTGAAATATTTCAGGTCCTCGTGCACACTAAGGGCAAAAAACCCCCCAAACTTGACACAGTCGTGAAAAAGCCTCATCGTGATAACTTAAGTGGCTCCATTTCACAACTCCGTTGTTTGAGAGCTATTGACAAATGAGTGCTAAAACTGGGGGATTTCAAGCAGCTCCAGGCTGTGTTATTTTGGTCATTTGGAGGTGCACCAGCAAATTACTATTTGGTGGACTCTTTCAATTGAGTTGGTGACTTGTGAATTTTCCCCGAATGTCAAATACCCACCCATGTCATAAAGACACAATTTCTAACGGGACTAATTGAGATGTAGATTTTCTTTCCTAATAGGCTGATAGCCACCCGAGTCGTTAATTATTAATAATAAATAAAACTAATAGTCCTTTTTTTCATATAGAAAAGATACTGACGTTAAATGGTCAGAGACGCTGGGCACGTTTGTTCTTCAGTTGTGGTAGTGACTTTCCCCCTCACCTCTTTTTTTTTTTTTTTTTCCATTTTCTTTTTTTGCCTGAAAGTATTGTTTAATATTGTCAAAGATGCTGGTACAATTCTGGGAAACAGTTACTCTGACAGTTACTCTCCGGTCAGCTTGGTAGAACCAAAACACTGTAAGGATATTATTAATGACTAAGAATTTACCTGCTGACTTTGTAGAAGGTGGCAGTTATTACACTGGGTATGTGTGCATGCGTGTGGGCTAGGCATTTGCAAGCAGTTGTTTAAGGGAGTAGATTAGATCGAGGGTTTTGTCTGAGTACATTTCAGTAAAAACGGAGGCAAAGTCACACCCAGTTGCTGTCTGGTGGCCTGTAGGAAGTGAGTTGGTGCTCACAGTTAGCTAGAAATACTAATGCTAAAGACAGATTGAACTTTGCACTTGTTGGTGTAATTCAGGCAAATTATTTGGGTTAAAAGATGGAATGGGCATGGAAAATGAGCTGCCATCTCATCAGCCTGAGAGAAAGGGCCATTTCCCAGAGACCTAATTCAATCAAACTTATTCAAGGACTAAAAATCCCATCTGACAAACACATAGACCTCAATACCTTTAACATGATTTTAGCAGCTGAGTTACAGGAGCCAGACTATGACCTGCTAAAACTGAGCGGAGGATTATCTTCATAGACTTTTCACAGGTTTTGTTTTTGAAAAAAAGAGGGCTTGACTGAACTAAATCTACTGATCTTTCTCTCTTCTTGTCTAGACAAGGTCTCGAGCATTTTCCCACAGGTCTGTGCTATTGCTTTGAAGTCCTATGTGGAGAAATCTCTTATTTATTCGTTTGTATACTTTAATTCTCCTTGGCTGTTGCAGTGGGTCTTCCCATGAGCATGGCGTGTCATTTAAAAAAGTGTTCTATCATTGTCTAGACAGGTATAAAAGTTGTATCTTTAGAATGGCTTAGCAAATGCTTTCTAACACCTTTTAGCATTTGACTTTTCTTATCTATGCAAGGTTTCAAAAAGTGTTAGTCAAGCTGCCATAGCTAATATCTTTAAAAACACAACTTTTATCCTGGTCTAGACGTACTGAAAGAGAGTACTTGTCCTGGGATACACCCACATGAGGGTACATCCATTTTAAAATGAATCAGGACTATCTGCTACCACGCAGTTATATTTCAACGACTTACTGCAGCTATCAGGGTAAAGAAAAGGGGAAGAAATAACTTTGCTTTACACACATCAGTTCTTCCACTTCCTTTTCTATGTAAGAAGGAACCCTCTTACCCAGCCAAAAACCTAATCTAGCACAGAGAGCAGCTCAGACTTGTTGTAGACCTAAGGTATACAAAGTCCCAGTTCTGCAAAAGGCTGGGCCAGTGGCTGAGTTTGCCCTCAGGGGATTTGACCTCCCGGTTGTAACGAGACCCCTTTGGTTCTGCCAGGGCAGGCCTTTCCAAACCTACCTTGAATGAAAATAGCCCAGTTAGTGCAAGCAGTTCAAAGTAACACTTTAAAGGAAAGGTCTGCACTAAATGGGTTCCTTTTAGCTGATGGGTGTTGGAGCTCTGCTGGCACACTGGGGAAAGTTTTGCTAATTGCAGGATTAGTTGGTTAGTTCTGGGCTCCTTGGCTGGTAAGACACTGGATTAAATTTGGCTCTGAGCATGTCAGTGCCAGTTAGCTGTGGGCAGGAACTGCGAATGAGTTGCTCTGTTGGGTGAAAACAAACAGAGGTGTATAATTCAGGGTGGGAACAGCCAAGGAGGAGCTCTGCTGTGAGTAGAAAGAAGAGCTGTCAGGGGCTCACAGGCAAAGACAGCCGGATGGGACAGTGTTTCTGCAGCCCCCACAGCACCCTGGCGCAGGCACTTTAGCAAACCAGGAGTTTCTTCTGAAGTTTGTAAAATGACAAAGACAAATTTGACACGTTACTGGTTTTGGTAAAGTGCAGAGACTGCCTTGGCAGTCTGACAGGGACCAGACTAGCCTTCCACCCCAATGGAAATCCCAGTTTTGGGATTGCCTAGTGGTCAGCACCCCTCTCCCTGGATATGGATGGGGTCTGTCCTGCCTGTTTCTTTGGCTTTGGCCCTGGAGGCTAGACACAGGCGGTGCTGGTCACTGGTATTGCACCTGGTACAATATAGTCTCCTTGGTTCCATAATGCCCCCTCTCAACTTTATGAGTATTTCACCCTGAGTGGTGCAGCCTAATATTATGCTGTGGAGCAGCACTGATAGTGGCGGCCACAGAGACAGCTGCTCCTGGCAGGCTCTGCCACCTGGATCTCGCCTCTGCGAGCAGGCAGAAGTGGTACAGCACTTCCCCAAAATCATGCCCCTTTAAGGTAACTGGTTTTTTGGGAAACAGAGGATTGACCCCAATCAGATCTCTAGTCACTTTTGAAAATCTCAATCAGAACTGCATGCAGGTAGTCTTCATGTTGTTCACAGTTTCCCGTACTGTGGTACGAGAAGACAATGCTGACACTGCAATTGCTGAATAAAAGACACCCATTTTCTACCAGTGCTACTCTCATAATGAATATTGTTCACGCTCGGCACTGGTTTGCTCCACCAGTTATCTCCCCCCACCCAGACCTTTGGGAGCATCTCAGCAGTCAGGGTCTATCACAGGAAGTGCAGGTGGTGAATGTCAGTATATATTAGAATGTATTTATGCCTTCATAAAAAAACCCCAAGCCCTTACACTAGAAACTCACTAATTTACCTGTTAACATCTCCAGGTTGCACTGCAGTTTTTCTCCCATTTTAACCATTGCCTGATATTTTTCCTATAACAAAATACGTGCTACCTGCAGATGGAAATAGACATTTTTGCTAGAGAGTTATGCCACAGATGTCACAACACCAGAACTCCTCTGAATGTAACGTTCAGTGGGATAGGACTTGATTTCAGAATGTTTTTCAAGGCAGCAGGAGTTCCCTGTGCTTCAGGTAATAAATATCTTGCACTCACAGCTGTGGTTGGGGAGGGCAGTTTATATTAATTCATTACCAACCACTCCAAAATGGGATTGCTGTGTTGTAATATAGCCCTTGGAAGGGGTTACCTGACGAAATTATTTTATGTTCTTGTGCATTTTTCCCCAGGGTGATACTTTTGCCTCATGACTGTCTCCTGAATATGTGTACAATCTTATTTCCTATATATATAATCAATACATCTATCACTGGCAACTGAAGCACACGTAATGATATTTTAAAATGGAGAGTATTAAGTTACTTCTTGGTTGCACCAGAACAAATGTAGGATAAATAGTGCCATTAAATAAGAAATTAATTAAGGCCTTATTTTTCCTTAGTTGCTTATGGAATCTGCATTACTACATACTCTCAATTATTTGCAAATTACACCAGACTGATTGAATAAATGCTTTAAAATGGGTCCTGAATGCTCATTTAGAAGCACAGAGGAAGTGGTTTCTTAGACAACTGCTACCCACTAACCCTATTGCTAACCCAATATTGATTTGGTAACAGAGAGGTGGAGGGGCGAAGATGATTTTATTGATGTACGAAGCTGTTGATTGTTTAATTGAAGGTAAAATTTTTAGCTTCACTAGTCAATTACCTGATCTCATTAAGTTCTTAAAAATCACTAAAATACCATTCTGGCTGAAGCAGCTGCACTTTGCTGCTATACTGTTTAAAGCATTAGGAAAATAATGTGCTAATGGTGATTTACAAGAGTAAACATGATATTTTTAGCATCCGAATATGCTTTCTCCATGTGAGAGGTGTTGAATGACTACCATGTGCCAGGTAGGTAAAGACAAAGAAGGATATGAAATGTGTTTTTATGTTTGCTTAAATGAACAGTGAACTATTAAATGTTTTAAGGCTTTGTCTAAATATTCAAACCTTATCAATGGAGTGGAAGATGGAAGAAGAAAACCACAACTGTTTGACATTAAAACTGTTTCAGATATAAATGTAAGAAATTCTTCAGTGCCTGGCACAAAACAGACGTTGTTCTAAGGATAAATGTGAACTAAGACTGCATTAGGCATCCCTGTGGAGGAAGAAGTCCCGTGCTGTGAAGATGCTATAGATGTCAACATGGCAGCACAAGCTAACGGTGCTCTGGAGGCTCCAGAACAGCACGAATGATTCATCCTGTGCCTCATCTTGGTCTTGTTGCTTTGAAAGTTGCTGATAGAGGGCTTTGCATAGCACCTCCCAGATCCTGTATGCCACAGGGCATGTGGTACTGACCTAAGCACTGCTCGTAATGATGTGTGACATGTTATGTATTTCCAGAGATCACATGAACACATTCTTTCAGGTTAACACATTTTCAATTTGCAGGATGACTGTCTCAGTGAAGGGAGGTGGCAAGTCAATGGTTATACAGTAATGAGAGAAGCCCTTTCCAAAACCTACATGGTAACACTTCTGCTTCCTTGCATGCTTTTGTTTGTTTGTTTTGCTTTTAGATCATAGAAATGAGAAATTTGTATCTATGTCTTTCATAGAAAGACAGCAGGTTTCCTGGCAGAAGAAGGAGTTGGGGATGAATTTCTTCATTCTTGCACGCAATGTGACTTCCATCACAAGAACGCAATGAACTCACAAAAGGAGCCAAACATGTTTCCCTCTCAGTGCAAAGATGTTACGAGAGGTTAGGAATCAAGTTCCAGGATGAGAGATAAAGGAAGAATTGACTTTTTTTTTTCCCTCACAAAGGGGTAGTGGTGGATATTAGTAGTTGAGAAATAATTTAGAAAAAATTCAGTAGCATCAGGGCTTCCCAAGTTTTGTCTGTTTCTGGTTCTGTGTCAATCTGCATACCACTTACTTACCATTTCTTTGGAATCAAAGATCAGTGTCAAAATATGAACAAGGAATAAAAACTTTTAGTGCTGATGAAGAAAGTTGCCAGTTCCCCAACCCTAGAGCATGTGTCTCCAAACTTCTCAAGAAATACAATTGTATCTTCCAGTAGTTCTCTATTATAACTTCAAGTTCATACATCAGTAGTTCCCAAACTACTCGTATGGCTGTTATTCAGGTTTTAGGTACCTGACTTGAAGCATGAAGTGCAAGGCAAATGAAACTTTAGTGTTGCATTTTGAAATTATGTGAATTGGCAACTGGATTCCGCACGAGTCATTGATATAAATTATGAAGTCAACCCCATATTCTAGGGCATTCGCAGGGAATCTTCCTTAATGTCATGGTAGGTGCGAGAAGGTATTTTATGTTGTAACACAAACAGTAGCATGAAAAACGCAAAACCTACTTTTCAATAAGACAATGTTGAGTTTGGTCTTTCAGACCGCAAAACTACTCAGGGTCTTTTTTTTTTTTTTCCCAGACTACCTTCTACCTTTTTAGAATGTGGGGAGGAGGATGTCTCGGTCTTGCATCACTCTATATTGACTGGGGAGCTGGGCAGAAAGAGTAGGAGCTGTGTAGAGCCACTCTGTGACTCAGTCGTAGTGTCAAGACAGACAAGTCTGTGATCAGCCTGTCTGTTCAACATGGTACTGAAACCTTCCTCAGGTTTAAATAGCACAAACCCGTTTTTGGAAGGGGTAGAGCCAGTATAACTCGGTTTGCCATCACAGTTTCTGCAATGATAGCAGATTTAGCTGTGATTTCTTTACAGGAACAATTAAACCATTTTAAACACTGCCATTTCTTGATGATAGCTGCTATCAACAGTGGGTTGACTTCCTGCTTGGTAAGTGGGACAGGAGAGACATCCTGGTGGAAATGAGAGCCTGGGAGCTCTCCTCCGAGCGGAGCCCTGTACAGCTGGAAGTGCTGCAGAGCAAAGCCTTGGGAATAGCCACCTCAGGAAAGTGCCCAGGACCAAGTGTTTGCAAAACTGTTCTGAACTATCATTCTGCTTAAGGTCTTTGTGGTTTTGAGATAAGAAACTGAGGAAACTGAATAAAAGCAACTACCCACCAAAAGAGTGAGTAGTGTAAGAATATCACTTCTGTGTGTAATCTCCTTCCCCTTGCAGACCTGTGCACTGGAGGAGGCTGCCTCGCTCCTGCAGGTTAACAGCTTCTGAGGCATTAAAGTTCATGCAGCTTCTTAAATGCCACGTATCTCCTAACCTGCACCCTGAAGGACACATATTAATACATGGCTATATATTTACAAGAATCCTTTGCAGAATAGAATGGTGGAGATGAATCAGGGTGTGATTTTCCTAACAGGAATTTAATTCTGAAGTCCATTATTTCAAGCTCTTCTTAGTCTTGTGTTTTATTTCTTTTCTTCTATATTTATTTTCAGTGATTTTCCACTTTATTTTCAGAATATGAATAACTGTTTCTCTGGTAGCATGAGCTACACCAAATCCCACAGGTTGCAGTTAATATTTGTTTATGTGGCAGACTTAGCTAGGAGTGTCACCCTAGAGAGACATTTTTCCTAATGAATAAATCAACACATTTCCTAAAATGAAGGTGGTAGGTAATCGTTTACTTTGTCTTTGCCATTCCTTTCTCATTTGAGTTGAACTCGTGCTGTCTTACTCAGCACTGGTTTGCATTTAAGCATTCTAAAACACGTTCTCTACAAGAGGAGCAATCACAGTGCAGTGTATTTTGAAACTACAAGAACCCGAAGTCACAGTATTTGACGGTAAACACAGTTCTCAGACTTTGGCCTTCCAAGAGTCAGCTAAAGCATAATGCTGGGAATATAATGTGTAATAAGTGAAGATATTTCAGTGGTTTGTGAGGATTTGTCTCATTCTATTTCTATATATGAGTAGCAAATTAACTAGCCTATAAATACATATACGCTTAAAAGCAGAATTTGCTTGTGCCTGTTAAGATCAGTACTGTGTGATACAAAAACACTGAAGTGTTTTATTTTATTTCAGCAGAAATCTTTTCTCTAATTGGGTACATCTTATTCCCAAGATAATAAACTTTCTGATAAACCCTTTTATATGATCATTCACAAATATTAAGGCTTTTAATAGTCACATCCTTCAATGCTTATATTGCCTAGCTAACATTTGCTGTGAATCTATTAATGTCCTGCTTTTAATTCCTAATGATACTAAAATTAGATTAGCTATGTGCTCTCTTACAATGTCCGTCTCCAGATCTAGAAGACTGTTTATACAAGCAATCAGGGAAGTTAGCTGTTCACTGACAGGGCAAGTGTCTGCAAACAGTCTGTGCAATAACATATTAGCCACTGCAAATGGAGGAATATGAATTAAGCATATAGATTTTGCACTTGTTTCCCTTGTGCCTCCCCCCCTTTCTTTGGCATGTTTGCTAATGCATTTGTAATGTCAGAAATGGCTCTGAACGTTGAGCATTAATTAGATGAGGCAACTGGAGCATAAAATAACATCTACGTTTTATCCTTTTTAATCAAGAGGAAATGCTCTAATGTTGGATTTAGATTTAATGCAAAACTAAATATTTGACTCCCAATATATTATGTCAGTAGATTAGCTGGTATTTATCACAGTTTTCAAAACTAGAGCTTTAATGCCTCATTTGACGTGATTTTGTCAGTCCCTGGCAGAAAGCTGATAAACCGTCCATTTATGCCATTACAGCTGCCTCTTCCTGCACTGTGCTGCTATGGAGAGGGGTCGGCTGACATTTCCTTAAAACCTTTGGCTTTGTTCATTTTATAACAGGTTGATCTTTAAAGTTCATTTGGCTGTATTACAGAAGATAAGTTCCAGGCTATAAATCAGGTTTCGATGGTACAAAAATAGCTTAAATTGACCAAGTGGCCAGAAGTTATCTAAATACTGCACTCTTACTGTCAAGGTAGCTGAAGCTGGAGTTGAAACTATCAGTAGACTAACATTTCTTCCCTTATTTTCAGTTTCTTTCTTTTTTTTTTTTTTTTTTTTTTTTTTTTTTTTTTTTTTTTTTTTTTTTTTTTTTTTTTTTTTTTTTTTTTTTTTTTTTTTTTTTTTTTGTGAACAGGTAGGAAGAAGAAAGGGTTTCCACACAAAATGGCAAAGCTGGAATGGTCCAAATTTTATGGCCTCTGCTGACCAGATGATTTCAGAGGATTCTCTAGCTTTAAAATCCTCTCTATTACCCAGGTGGGGTTGTGAGAATGGGCCACATATTACCCTGCATTGGGAATGTCAGTAGTCCTACTGACTTCTATTGTATTACTTGCCGTTTCCACTGGGAAGAGTTGATATACTCACAGGCCAACTACAGATGTGTTTGAGATGATGAAAGACCTCTACATTGTCTGAGGTGATGGGACCCCAGGTACAAAATGGCTCCAACCATTCCTCCAGCACAGAGCAGATCCTCAGGTTATAGAAATGCTGCGCTCCATTCCTCTTGTGAAGTCCATATTACATCAAGTCTTGTTATAAACGCAGCAAAACTATTTGCCATTTATTTCTAATTCACCTCCTTCTTTCTTCCTGAAAGAAAGAGGTTCCTGGTTTTAGAAGTAGATGCTGTATTACTGACCCAGTGACAGGGCTGCAGCACTTCTGGGACCGTTGTGACAGCTGGAGGAGTTAAAAAAGTGCTGGGTATTTCTATTTCTCCGGTGATACCTTTCACTTCATGAGGCTCCACTTAAGGAGTGAGAGCTTTACTGGTGTATCAAAATTGGTAAAATAGTAATAAAAAGACAAATGCAATACCAGCAAGAAGGGCTACTCTAACAGGCAGTGCTCGGTCCCTCAGCTGCACTGGCAGGTGAACGGCTTCCTGCAGGACTGGCTGAAGCGCCGTTGGACAATTAATGAGTTAGTTACCCAACAGACTCCATGTTCAGTGTGGTAACTCCATTAAAAATATTGAATGCGTTTCTGTTTAGGAAGTCTGGCGCATTTTTATAATTATCTAAACAAAATGAATTGCAGAATTGCAAGTCAAACCTGAACTTCGCCGTCTCCAGAAGTGCAAGGACAATAAAGCTGCTGACTTGGAAAGAGCAGAACCCACGGCCTTTCTCTTTCCTTTTTTTCCCCCGGTTGACCCCATTGAAGCAAATATCGGCATCTGCATGAGCAAAATGAGCATTTACCTTCAGTGACTGGCTTTTGGTAGGGAAAATATGTGGAAAATCAGTTCCTTGGGAGACTGAAAACAAAGCTTTTTATTTTACAGGCATGAATGCCTTTTTCCTCCAACACAACAGAAAGAAAAATGTTCCATCACTGACGGCTTATATTCTATGGAGATATCCAAAACCTGAGGACAAAATTTGTTTTAAGAACTTCAGCTGACATTTGTCTCTGCTCCTGGCCAGTCCTGTCCTTCCTGGCAGTGTTCAGCCATCACCAGCTCGAGAGTGCGACAATACTTCTCTGCCACAAATGGTTATTTCAGTGACAAGGCTTTAATTTCTCCCTCTGCTTTGGGGACAGTGGAAGATGGGTAAATAAAGCGATTTCCCCAGTAATACCCACTAGAAGGTGGGAGGAGAGTCATACGTATTTGTGCCTACATGCAGTCCACCCACTCCTTCCTTCCCTTGGTCCACCCTTCCGCCCTCCACACTGTCCCCAGGGGCGCAGAGGCTGTGCCCTAGCTGGATGTGGTGACAGCACTGGGGGGGGTGGCAGAGAGCCCTTCCTCCCTGCAGGGCCTGGGAGGAGAGGAAAAGATGCTCGGGGGTGCGGAGAGCAGTCCTGCAATCCTTCTCCGGCTAGGAAGGAGTTAACTGTGCATCTAATAGTGATGAAAAGAGCTTCCCTCTTATGCCAGCTTGCATGGTATGTGTTTGACAAGTCGAGGTAGCTGCCTTGTTCCTGTGCCCCAGGTCTACCAGCTGGAGCTACCACTGCTCTAACGTAACTCACATTGCTGGATCACTATCAGGGCAAAATTGCCGGCATGGTGAGCTGAGGTTAGCACTTGTGCCAGTGTAGAGATTGACATTCTCATGGGAACGTGCAGAGGTGGCATCAGCCTCTGGGACCACTGGAACAGCACCTTTTGTTTGCTGACCTGGTGTGAAGGCAGCTCTTCTGGGATCAGCAGCGCCAGTCAGCAGAGGCCTCCGAGCCTGTGGGATCAGCACTTTATTCACGTGAAAGACCTAACGCCTTCGATTCAGTACTTGTGTCTTTCCAGGATGATGACACCAAAGCAAAGGTCTCTGTGATCTCACTGTCTCAGCAGCTTTCACATGTGAGGCTGGTACACAGAGAGCTGCCCCTCTGGCATCTATTTAATCAGTGGAAAGGGAGCAAAGAGGCAGAGATTTGCCCAGGGTCGCACAACAGAGGTGTCGCCAACTCTCCATAGTGCACTGTTCATTGCACCAGGTTTTAGAGTTTATTTTCAACCTCTGGGCTTTCATTAAAAAAAAAGAAGTAAAAAAAAAGGTGTAACTGTGATATTGTCAAAAATAAGAAAATGTGCAGCTGAAGGACCGAAAGAATCAGAATGCAAACAAGAACCTATGTGATGAGTAGAACAAACATGCTTTTATCAACTTTCTGACTTTTCTGGAGCAGGGGAACTCATAGTTTTAACGTTGTTAATGACGGTGGTGAAGGTTGTGCTTTGAAGTTCTCCAGCTTGCTGAAGATGCTCCTGTTCACATGCGCGGTTCTCAGGGTTGCCCTGGCCACAGCTTTAATGGGAGAATGGTGTGGGTGGAGGCACCCAAAAAACCCGTGAACCAAGGGCAAGAAGAATTCTCCTAACTCATCAGATTTAGTCCTCTGTTCTCACAGGCATCATGGCCTCCTTATATGGATCACTGAAGGAGGTAAAAGGAACTGCGCTGAAGTCACAGCTTCTTTTCACATTCAGCCCCTTTCATTTCCCACACAACCCCTGCTGCTGGTGGCACACTTACCCGCTGACAGTCCGGCATGTTGGCTGGCCAGTGTATTATTTATGTAACTGCCATTTAGGTGGGGTAAGTGCCACACCAAACCCCAAACCTCTATGTTCTCACCTTTGTAATAAAGCAAAGCAGAAGATGAAATGCCCTGACTAGGACGAGATTTTCAGGAGTATTTGGCATTGACCCAACTGCATCCGCTGAATTTCAGAATAAAATCCTTTCTTGCCTTGGTGGTGGACAAAGCTGTTCTGGCCTGCTCTTGGAGATGTGACTGGCAGCGATGTCTCGTGCTTGTAATCACACAGCTCAGTCTTCCAGTCAGAAAATCAAAGGAAGAGACATTCTTAAATTAAGATTTAGATTAAAGCTAAAAACTTACATTAGAGTTATAATCTCAGGCATACTCAGGAAGAGTGAAGAAGCAGTCATCAGGGTGTTTTACAGATTCCAATTTTAAAAATACTCTGATTTTTTCAAACTTTAAAGCCAATCTGTTTAATGCAGAAGAGTTATTTTTGCTTTGCTTTTCTAATTAAACACTGAGGGACACCGCTCCCCACATGCCTCAATCTTGTAAATGCTTACTCTTTACCCAGGTAGCTGGAAGGACTGAGAAACAGATACGATTATGTTCTTGTCATTTTAGGCTGAAATAAATGAAATAAATCACACAGACTTTGCAACATGGTGAGGTCTAGTATGGTCCTCTGATACGGTGTAAAGTTACTCAAAACTCTGTAGATTGAAATCTGCAGGTCTAAATTCTGCTGTATTTAGTTTTTTAAATATCAGATGCCACTAATTCAGACCTAGAATTAGGGTGAGTAACTATGCAAGGTGTGCAGTGATGGGAATTACAGTCTTTGCATTTGAAATTTGTTATGTCTGATACAAGATTCCAAAGACTTCTCTTAACTGTGCCAGCCAGAGTGGAAATAACTGTGGAAATGCTGTGAGTTTTAACCCATTATGTAACATCAGATCTGCCAGTTTTATATTGATTTGCAATTAGCACTTTGCAATAATATGTGCAAGGTCACAACCATGCACCTTAGAAAATAAAAATGCTAAATATGTAGTGCAGGAGAAGTGAGCATCTAATAATATCTTCACGTTCCAGCACAGAGAAAGGAGAAGCTAAGCTTAATAAAGCTACAAACCCATGATTTCTTAGAAATCATGGTCTGAATTCTGCCTCAGGAAATGATAAGCCTACAACTCACCTACCATGAATGAAAATAAGTAACACCTGCTGACTCTGTGTTCTTAGCTGACTTCCTTTGGCCTGGTTCACTCCCTTGCCTGCCTTCTGGAGTCCTGGGAGGAGCAGTAGTTAGGTCTGTCTTGTCCTTGAGCATTTCTGATGAAATAAACAGGTAAGCATATACCTTTGTAAGAGGCTGTTTCAACTCGCTCTGGTTTTTATTCTTTGTTTTATTCTTAGTCTCTTCCTCAATTATCCAGCACAGTTGGATACAGTTATTCCACACTGTTGGAAGATACTGGCTTATACGGACTTTTAGTCTGACCCCAAACACCCATTTTTATGTTCCCAAGTTATTACTGTCTTTCAAGAGTATAAAGTCTAATCACTTGGGGAAACTTAACTGTTTTTGTGTTTTTTATCATCTTGCTGTGACAGATGTACTACTCAGAACTTTATTTTCTTTTTATGCTCGAGTCAAACAAAATCATGTAGATTCTCTGTAATTTTGGGGGCAGGAAGATCAAAGCCCTGTGTCAGTCTTATGACAGAACGTGTTTCAGCTGATGGCACATTGGCTTCTTCTGAAAAATCTGATCAAGGTTATGAAATAAATAAAAAGGGGAAAGTTCTGTCCACTGCTCATAGTTTTTTTGTAAAATAATTCAACACCGAATTTAGAATGAGTAAGACTTCCTGTTATGATACAATTGGCTTAAGAAAAATGGAGTTAGCACTTATCTCTTTGTCCCTTCTATCTGAAAAGAACCCCTACCTGATTTGTCTGCTTTTCCTTTTTCAAAGAGAGCATTCACACATCCTAGTGGTGATCCTTTATGGTCATTTAGAAGTCACCATAATTGTGTAAAACCATATATCCTCTAGGTAACAAGAACAAAAGCTTCTATACGTGCTAAATATTGTTTCATTCAGGAAGTTATTCTTATGTGTATGTTTCCACAACTATTATCAGGAGAACTGAAGGGTAGCAGCAATATCCACAAGTTGTCTGATTTCCTTCCCACACTATCAAAGATTGAAAAACAAAGATGAAAATGTTGGGGGAAATGCCTGTGACTATGACATAAATCGCTTTCCAGAAAAGTTTTAAGGAAGTTGCCTTCAATATATTGTTTATGGTATGGAGGAGGCCCTCCTGCCTGAGAGTTTGGTTGTGTAGGATCTTTTAAGCAGTCCCCACGTCTGGTGTTAGGATGTTCTTCAGTGGATTATGTACTGCTCTTGGTCATGGTAGTGGGCGCACAAAACTCCTCCATTGTTTCTAGGTTCTTTATTCCGAATTTGTGCTAATGCTTCTTAAATCAAGCTGTAGCAAGTACTGTAAAAATTCCAGTTCAACCAACTCCAGAAGGTTCAGAGGATGAATTCACATAGGAAATTATTACTCTTACAGTGTTCATGTTATGTTTGTTTTATAAGGTACTGTGATTAATACAGATCTGTTTATATTATTGTGGCTTCTCTCATGATGTTTGCTAGTACCCGTGCCTGCAGCAGGAAGCTTAAAGAAAGAGAGCACCTGCTAAACCCTGAGGCACTGATGAGACGTTGGTCTACGTTTCCAACTCCTCTTCCTGTCTGGGAAACGTTCTCCTAACATGTACAACTTCCAATGGAAATCTATGCCCCGTGAATGGTTTTAACATTGCTCAGCTCCCTTTTATGGCTTTATTTTGTCTAAATGTCACAGGTCAGTTTCGTGCACGTCCTGGTATAGGAACTGAGAGGAAGCACTTGGCATGGCAGCTGGTTGGGAAAGGCTGTCTAGCATTAAAATCAGACATCCATATGCTTCCTTGATTAGGATCTCTAGACCGGTGCTCCCCTGGAGTCTGGGAAGCAGTAAAGAACTTAACTGACTTCTGTCCCATCCTTGTCACTGCTCCCACCTCAGTGTTTCTGCCTCAGCAGAACAAGAATGACCAGAGAGACATGTGTCTACTGTGAGCTCCTCGAAATGAAACTCTGAAACAATGCTTCACCAGAGACTGTGGGTCTGTTGTGTGGCAGTGTCCCTGTCCTCTGTGGCTGCCGTCGCTGTTGTTCTGCTGCTTCATCCTCGCAGCCAAAATACCTGATTCTGGTGAGTCTCTCAACTTCCTGGCTTAATAAAACACCTTCTCTATTAGTGGTTGTAAATTCTTCTGGGGAGGAAAAGAAGCCTTTGCATATCATCAGCTAGACAACTGGTGAAACCAGATAGATATCTAAGATATGCTGAGGCAGGCATTAATGGTCACAATGGAGAAGGCCTGCCCACTCAATGCACAGCAAAGGGTAAATGCCAGGGAAAATTAAATCTGCCCCCAGTGTTAGAGCAAGGAGCTGGAATTTTAGATTTAGATGCATCAGTTTTGCCCAAGTCTTTCTTGTACATGATATTTTTCAAAAATGAACAGTAGACATTGCCCAAAGTCTGGAGGAATGATACCTGGCTTATTTGGAGCTTGCTGAAGGAAGAGTTTGGACCTTTTTTAAAATTAAGCCTATGTTATAAATAACTGGATTATCATCTGGAAATTTTTGAGAGGTGAAAATAAAATTAAATACACTCTATGTTGAGATGACATCTCCAACAAGGAAAAAATACTTAAAAGTACCATTATTAGTACTTAAAATGAAGTGAGTACTTAAAATGAGGTAAAACTGAATCAGTACACACCAAATCTTACTTGGTGGATCCAGTTGCTCTGTGCTCATTGGCTCTTGCTATCTCTCTGCTACCTCAAACGCTGCTATTAACTCTGCAATCTTTATGGTTTCAAGGGCAGAGGCATCTTGTTCAGTACTTGTAGTGAAGGATATAAAACCACAAGATACTTAACAGCCAACTAGCAACTGCCTTTCGAACAGGTGAGAACTGAATATTCATTGTCCCACAGTGTGTGCCATCATTCATGTCAATGCAAAGTGATGTAAAAGAAAGTCAGAAGTGCAGGGTCAGAAACGATGATAAATTAGGTGTTAACCTGATTTTTACCACTCTATACAGTGAAGAGTTGCTTTTTCCACATAAGGCTCAGAGGAACACTGGAGACTGCAATATATAATTTTGAAATGGCTTTGTACAGGCTCCGAAGAAAAGACAAAGATTCTTCTACCCTTATGTAATGTGTGTCTTTAACATGGAATAAAATAAAATACCTCCTCCTCCTTCAATATCATTATAGGTTGGATTTATTTTTTCTAAAAGTATCATAACAACAGGCACATGTGTTTATGCACGCTCTTCTTGATTTGCTAGGGATGACAGAATAGTGGCTTAATCCTGCATCTTGTGACTAGCAAGATCCTGTATAGGGTGTAGAGCCCCACCATGGACCGGCCAGGGTCGAGACCAGCCAACACCCTACATCCTCAAGAATGTGCTGGTAAAATCTGCCGGTATTGTATCTATGTTTAAATCCAGTCTTGTGTCTTTTCTGGGTTGCCTACCCATATTTGTTCTTGCAGATTTACAGCCCACCACCTCCAGCAGAGCACGCAGCCCCACAGGCGCTGGTGCTGTGTGCTCTGCTGTTCTCTGCCTGTGCAGCCGAGCAAGCCTTGGTGTGGCTACGCAGCTGCTCATTTGCCTAAGCCACTAGCAAATGCTCAGGGGGCATTTCTTAATGTTCTGCATGTTGGTCACAGTTAAGGTAGTGGTGGGAATCAAGGATCAGTGGGTTTGTTTTTTGTCTACCACTAACTTGTCTTTTGCTTCAAATATGTGATCCAAACTCTGTCAACATCCTCATTCCTGTAAAACAGGGGTGATAATACCTACCAAGGAGCTGTTTGCGAGCTTTGCTCTGAGCTTTTTAGCATCCTCAGCAGGAGACAGCATAGAAGCATAGTGCCAACATACTATTTCAAAACAACCTAGTTTTAAATCAGTGCAAAAACCTCCTGCTAGTCCCATGGTAGCTTGCAGTCCTCTCCTGATGGTTCTACCACTGCTTTAAAAGTTGCAGCCCAATGGGTTTTTCCGGCCCTTCTCTCCCCAGTCAGTGTGCCCATGCACTTTGTGAAAACTCACACTAGTGAAAACTTACCACTTTATTTGTATTTTTTCAGGTTAATTTTCAGCAGAAGTTCCCTGATCTAACTGGCCACAGAATTTCATGACTGCTCATGCTCAGAGAAGGGTCGTGATAAGGACGCACATCTGAGTAGGGGCAGTCACAACATACATTTAGACTAGCTTAAATTTATCAGGAACCCCAAGTTTCATCAAAGCTTCTCCAGGCAATTGCAGGTAACATCAGTGAGCCCTTTGAGGCATGTAACCTCACAATGTTTCAGTTAACCATATAACCTAACTTTTAGCACAGATAAAACTTTGATGTATGGGTTAGTTGAAATTCACTGACCACCATGTTCAGAAAACAATGATTTACAGATATCTCATGTAATCAGCCTTTTCCTGGCTATCTGGCTAGAGGTAGTAGAATGGAAGCACATCTAGCTTGTGCTCTGACGCGGACACCTTTGTATCCCTGCCTGAGCCATGGCTTTACGTGGAGGAGCAAGCCTGGTATCTCAGCCCTGTGCTCTGAGTAAGCTCATTAAAAGCTATGACTCGGATAAGGTCTTCCGTAATCCCCAGGTGAACTGGAAGATGAATGGGGTATATAGGTTTGTGAAAGCCACAGAGTTAAGGAACTTTTCTGGGATAGTGGCAGACTTCACTTAACACCTCACAGACATAGTAAAGTAAGTTAAACAGAGTATCAAGAATGTCTCACATAGTTTTCTCTGCTGCTGAGGACCCTGCTCCCAGATAACAGGGTAATATAAACCAAGTACTTGAGATGGCTTTCTTGCCTCCTAAAGTAGAAATCTAGTAATAGTGCCCATTACACAAAGTGATATTTCTGCCATAAAAGATGGGAAAAGCATTAAATTGTCTTCTTAATTTCTGAAGTATCTTATGCTGTCAGATTTTCTGTCTGTTCAAAAGTATATATCCCGACAGCGATGGGCAATCTGCATCATAAAGTAATGCACCATTAAACATATTTAAATGTGGAGAATAAATGTAAAGGTTGATATAATGGGGTTAGCAAGTAAGTGTCCTCATCCAAATAAGATGTTAATGAACATTTCTATGTAAAGTAAGAGAGTGCTATGGGGGTTTTTTGTTCCACGTGAGTGGTGTATCCTTTAGGTGCCTGTTTGTGTGATGCTTGCTAGCTTTTGTTCAGCATACAGCTCTGAATACAACCACTTACAGTAATGGGAGCTGGAAAGACATGGTTCCATGTCTTATTAACAAAACTACTGGAGATGCTGTTCCTGCT